>NC_064925.1:37926442-38227738 GCF_023897955.1 Schistocerca gregaria | reverse complement strand
CCACTAGTCCATCGCTATAAGTCACTCAAATCCATCCATTTCTGCCGAGTGATATTTTTCCAGAAGTCACACTGTAAATCACTAGTCTCATTTATTCTACACACCAACGTGGCTAGTCGTTTTGTTGCCACACCCCCGAATAATTTTAGAAATTCTGACTGAATGTTATCCATCCCCTCTCCATTATGTGACCGCAACTCATCGAAAACTCTCTTAAATTCTTACTGTGATGCTGGTTCTCCATGCCCTTCCCTGTCGACTTCCGTTACTTACTTTTCCCATGATGTCATCAGGCAATTCCTCCCCCTCACAGACTCCTTCAATGTACTCTTTCCACGCATTCGTTCTCCCGTATTCATTTAGTAGAAGAATTTCTATTTCACTTTTAATTGTTAACGCCTTCGTTTTACTTTTCTATATGCCGAGTCAGTCCTTTCGACAGTAATTTATTGTCCGATTGCTTCATATTGTTCATGTAGTCATTTCGCCTTTGCTTCCCTGGATATCCTATTTAGTTCCTAAGTGTTTGCACTTCTATATTCCTGAACTTGCCTGAACATTTTTGTAGTTCCTTCTTTCGTCGGCCGGCTCAATTATTTCCTCTGTTAGACATGGTTTTTTCGCAGTTACCTTTCCTATACTTACGTTTTCCTTTCGAACGTTTAGGACTGCCATTTCTAGAGACGCTCATTTCCCTTCATCTGAACTGCCTGCTGACTAATATATTTTTCGCAGTATCCATAGCTTCAGAGAACTCAAAGCCTATCTTTTCATTCCTTAGTACTTCCGTAACCCACTATCTTACACACTGAATCTTTCTAAATAGTCTCTTGACTTACAGCCAACTCTCCATCAATACCAAATTGTGGTTTGAATATATATCTGCTCCTGGATAAGCCCTACAATTCAGTATCTGATTTCGGAACTTATGCCTTACAAAAATCTAATTCAGCTGGATTCGCCCTCTATTTCCTGGTCTATTTCAGCTATGCCCCCTCCTCTTGTGAGTTTTGAAGACCATACTTGCTATTAGCACCTAAAACTTTATTGCAAAACTCCGTTAGTCTTTCTCCTCTGTTATTCCTACTACCTAGCTCGTATTCTCTCCTAAACCTTTCTTCTAATCCGTCTCCCACTGTCTCATTGCAATCTCTGGCAGTGAAAGATGTTGTGTTCAGGGCTCCCATTACGAATGTAGCTCAACTGAAGGCACAAATTGCCCAACGCATTCTCAACGTGACCCCTGAGATATTCCGATCTGTTGTGGAACATGTTTTTTCTCAACCTGAACTTGTGCAGAAAACGTTGGGCAGCATGTTAAAGCCAATTGTTTGTTGCTTTTCATGGAATTTCTGGGCTGACGACAGTGAAAAACAGATTTTTCCTCTTCTGATGATGTCCGCAGTTCCTGGTGTACTGGCTAGCGTTGCTGCCTCTGGATCACGGGGTCCCGGTTTCGATTACCGGTTCCCAAGGTTTACTTCCGCCAGTACCTCTCTTCCAAATTCCAAACGTCGCAGCAGCTGCCCAGCACTGTCACGCCTGGAAGATGGGATATTTCAGAGAAAGGCGCTAACTAAAGCCTAGTAACTGAAAACAATAACAAACAGATGCCTCAAAAGCTATGTAACTGCAACAAAGTCGTGAAAATGTGTAAAAGAAAACAATGTGTAGAAAGCAAAAAATCAAAATCTCATCATTACAAAATATTAATTGGGACAGAACGCACATACGCAAGAGAGACATTGAAATGAGGGTTAATAAAGGAAAATAAATGTATCACGAAAATGGTATGAAGGGGTATGACAGACAGTAAAAACATTTAAAGTAACAAGTAATAGAGATGAATTGTTACAGCGTAGAAAAGGCCACGCACGGAATTGTTTTTTGCTTGCTCTTGGTGTTAGGTTCCTATTTGACCTAAGAAATAGTTTTCTTTAGGTCGGAACTGTGGCCATTTTTATAGACGTTCTGACATCGGATTTGCTGTGCTTTTTTACAGTATAATAAGCATTGTTTCATCGACGACTCGGAGCTGGCGCCCAGGAAAAATGGATGAATCGATTAATTCCATTCGCAAAAGATTGTAATTGAGCTGAAATTAAAGCTCAGTTAGTGGTACCATTTGTATGTGAACCATTTGGATTTTACGAGGAAAAACAGTCGTCCTTAAATAACTGCTGACTGGAGTGAGACTGATGGTTCAAATTTGGTCCACTCATGTGTCGGACCTTCGTCTAAGATAAGTTTCAACAGTTTCAAAACAATCTTGCTTCGTTTGGATTTTACGTACAAAAAACATCTTTTCTTGTAAGGTTTCTGAAGCGCGTCACTTCTATACTTGAAACTGATACAAACCGGTTCAAACACTGTACAAATGTAGATAAAGAGAGTCCAAACAATTTTGTTTTAATCCAATAATGTTGATCAGTTATCGAGATAAGATGGTTTAGATTCGAGGTTATTGTAGTACATAAAATTCGTACTTACTTCAATCGAATGCGCGTAAACAGTTTCAAGTAAATCAAACAAATACAAAACGCCTTAATACGGTAAAATTGAAAACTCAGTTTCAAAAATTTAGATAGAGTGGCATTTTATGTGCAAAATACACGTTTCTGTGAGCCTTTCTAAGCACGCCACTTCTATGTTCCCAAATTGCGCGAATCGGTTCAAATGTTGTAAGAAGTTAGATAAAATCGTTTAATTAATGGCTATCCTATTGTTTTGTGAAAGCTTTATCCCTTGGCACGATATAGCGGTCTAAATTTGCACTCAAATGCAAGTGAAATTCGGTTTTATGTGAATAGCGCAAGCTGAGACCGTTTAAGCTGACAGAGGTGATAATAATAAATTCAGTCCTACTGTAAATGTAACAAATGTTTGCCAAAATCTTTTATCATTCGTCATTTACTTGAGCAAAATAATGCGTTTTCACGTGAAATTGTGTTTCGTAGAATTGCATTTCATTTTTAGCTGTGCATTTGGACATAATTAAAATAACGTTTATTACAGTTGATTATCACTTCCTTGTTAATGCATTTACATTTTATTCGCCAGTGGCTCATAACTCTCTAAAATCTTTGGACATCAAAATAAAGCATGTAACAAACCATAATTATGCCCAGCCCTGTATAAAATGATATATTGTTTGCTAGAGCATTTAAAGCTTTGTCGACGACCACTCAGACAGTTAAACTAACCTACGAATTGGTACAAAAATAAGTGTCAGAAAAGAGGTCAGCTTACTTCTAACCAGTAGATAAGGTTTTTCTGTGTTTTCTTAAACACTAACGTGCTGTCTTACAGAAAGATTATTTTCGGACACAGCACGCTTAATTTTGTAATTTTTCGTACAGGATTGAAAAGTTGACAGTATTTTGTCGTGCATAGGATGTTTCACTGTTCGTCTGTTTATTTCAGCCAATCATACTCACTGCTAATTCGGTGTGGTTGTTGCAACATTTCGTGCCATGATTAATTATGTGAAATTTTCTGGCGATGGATTTTTATGTTCAATTTTTGTTATTATTGCTAGATTATTGTCGGATTATTGGTAATTGGGAACTCCAATCTTAGATGTGTTATTAGAGAGATGACTGGCAAGGAGGGGAAGAAAGCCAGTGTGCACTCTGTATGCATACTGGGTGGAGTCATTCCAGAAATGGATCGGGTCCTTCCGGATCCCGTGAAGAAACAGGTTAAAGCGAGCTGCAGGTGGTGGCTCAAGTCGGTAGCACTGATGTGTGTCGCTTTGGATCGAAAGAAATTCTCTCTGGTTTTGAGCGGCTAACAGAGTGGCAAAAGCTGCTAGTCCTGGTGGCGAGATGAAAGGAGGGCGCAACGTTTGCAGCGTAATCGACAGGACCGATCGCGGACTCTGGTAGAGAACCGAGTGGAGGGTCTAAATCAGAGGCTCAGACGGTACTGTGTTAGTGTAGGCTGCCGATTCCTTGATTTGTGCCATAGGGTGCTTGGGTTTTGTGCTTCGCTGAATAGGCCAGGAGCCCACTACACACATGATGCGGCATTACCGGGTAGGAGGTGCTGTGTGGCGTGGACTGGGCGGTTTTTAGGGTTCTAGAGTCTCGGGGAACAACAAAAAGGGGTTCTGTCTCAAAATGTGTAAGATGAAAATAGGTCTAGGACTCATCGGTTTAACAGTTGTAAATTGTTGTAACTGTGTTGGGAAAGTAACAGAGCTTCAAGTGGTAATAGAAAACACTGATGCTCAAATCGTCATAGGCACTGAAAGCTGGCTGAAGTCGGAGATAAGTTCAGCCGTAATATTTGCAAAGAATCTAAACACAGTGAGCGTTGTCTTGTTTGTTGCTGTTAGAAGTAGTTCATCTTGAAGCGAAATTGAAGTATGTAGTTCCTGCGAGTTAGTATGGGTGGATGTCATTCGTAGCAGCTGGAATAAAGTAATAAATGGATCGTTTTATAGATCTCCCAACTGAAATAATACAATTACTGAAACGTTCAAAGAAAACTTCAGACTAATTTTAAACGCGTACCCGACTCATATAGTTATAGTTGGTGATGACTGTAATGTACAATGGATATGTTGTCGAAAATACATGTTTAAATCCCGAGGTATGCATAAAACATCATCGGAAACTGTGATAAACGCATTCGCTGAAAATTATTTCGAGTAGTTAATTCATAAGCCCATGCCAATAGTAAACAGATGCGAAAACATTGTCGACCTCTTAGCAACAAATAATCCTGCGCTAATAACGATCATCAAAGCGGATACAGGGATTAGTTTACACAGGGTTGTCGTAGCAAGACCAAATATCATAACTTACAGATACACCAAAAATAAACTAAAAATACCTCTAGTCATGAAAGCTGATAAAAATTCGCTTGACGCATTCCGAAGGAGCAATTTCCACTCATTCCAAATTAACAATGCACGTGTAGACCGGTGTTCAAAGAAATAGTATCGTCAGCAATTGAGAGATTTATACCAAGTAAATTAACAAACGACCAAGCTAATCCCCTTGCTACTCAAAAAGGGTCAGAACACTGTTGCAGAAACAATGAAAGAAGCACGCCCGATTTAAACGAACGCGAAGACTCCAAGATTGGCGATCTTCTACAGAAGCTCGAAATTTAGCGCGAAACGCTTGTAACAGTTTTCAAAACGAAAATTCAAGAAGAAGATTCTGGACGTATGTAAAGTATGATAGCGGCAAGAGACAATCAGTGCTTTCTTTGCACGATAGCAATGGAAATACTATCAACTACAGTCTTGCTTAAGCAGAATTACTAAACACAGCCTTCCTAAATTCCTTCATCAAAGAAGACTAAGCAAGTATTCCAGAATTCGAATCAAGTACAGCTGCCACCATGAATAACTAACAAGTAGCCGGCCACTGTGAACGAGCGGTTCTAGGCCCTTCAGTCTGGAACCGCGTAACAGCTACGGTCGCAGGTTCGAATCCTGCCTCGGGCATGGATGTGTGTGATGTCCTTAGGTTAGTTAGGTTTAAGTAGTTCTAAGTTCCAAGGGACTGATGACCTCAGCAGTTAAGTCCCATACGGCTCAGAGCCATTTGAACCATCCTCATCTATGTAAACAGATTTAGGAGGCATTCTGAACAGCCGACTGAGGTTGTTTGAAGATCACGCTATCATTTATCGACTAATAAAGTCATCAGAAGATCAAAACTAATTGCAAAACGATTCAGAAATTGGAAATTGACCCTAAATAATGGAAAGAGGGAGGTCCCCTACACTAGTGCTAAAAGGAATCCATTAAACTTCGGTTACACTATAAATCAGTGTCTATTCTAAAGGCATTAAATTCAAGTAAATACCTTTTCATTACAATTACGAACAACTTAAATACGAAATGAAAAATAGAATATGTTGTGCGGAATGCAAACCACAGACTGCCTTTTATTGGCAGAACACTTAGAAAATGTAACGCATCTACTAAAGAGACCGCCTACACTACGCTTGTCCGTCCTCTTTCGGAGTAGTGCTGCGCTGTCTGGGATCCTTACCAGGTAGGATTAACGGAGTACATCGAGAAAGGTCAACGAAGCACAATACGTTTTGTATCATCGCGAAGTAGGGGAGAGAGTGTCACTGCCATGATAGAGAATTTAGGGTGGACATCATTAAAACGAAGGCGTTCTTCGATGCGGCAGAATCTTCTCAAGGAATTTCAATCATCAACTTTGTGCTCCGAATGCAAATTATTTTGCTGACGTTGACCTATGTACGGAGAATCGGTCCTTATAATAAAATATGGGAAACCAGTGCTCGCACGGAAAGAAATATTTGTTCGTTTTCTCCACGCCCTGTTCGAGATTGGAGTAACTGAGAATTATTATGGAGGCGTTTCCATGCACACTCTGCTAGGAATTTAAGTGTGATTTGCAGAGTATCAATGTAGATGTAGATGTTATTGCTTTGTTCAAACAAACAATGAAAAGAACTTTAAGATACGACATAACAGCAACAGCAACATGTATGCTTTTCGGTAATTTATTATTTGTTGCTCGAAACTTTCAGCGTTCGTGTGGTTCATTACAGAGTCACTTTTTCCTTGTTGTGATTGAGATGAAACATTTCGTTTACAAGATTTCTAAATGTTGAAACAACACATACGCTTAGCTGACAAGAAAGTTCCATTTCACCACAGATCTGCACGATTCCCAATAAGTTGGGTATATGTTGGTCAGCCTATACTAGGGCGTGGTTACCTGCATGTCATGATAAATTATGAAGATACTTTGACATTTTATACTGACCGATTGTAACTTTGTCTGTGAACTGTTTCATAACGTGTTTAGTCACTCGGCTCTTGTTGGCCACTTTGCAGCTACTTTTATGAAGCAAAATGACGTAACGTCTCGTGTTGCTGTTGAAATAGGCAAAAGCCAGTTGCCGTGCAGAAAGCCTCTAACAAGTAACCCTTTTTAACAGTAGTATGTGTGAGTGGAGAGATTTACACATTTTCCTAAGCTTCGAAGCTGCTACTTCACATGAACCATGTGCACACGTCATTTTTTGTACAGCCATTCTACATTTTTGTTCGCATCCTAAGTTGATCTGTATATTATGGTTGTATCGTAAGTTTATCTAGACAGCATAAACGATTTGTATAAATATTATCAAAAACTAACGAACAGTATTTAATGTTTTGTATGTATCCTATTTTTGTTTGCTGTTATTTTTTATACTGTGTTGAGCATTTATCTTTATAATGCGTAGACAGCCTCATGCGTATATGAATAAGATGTTTAACTACAAAACAAAAAATTAAGAATAAAAAATAAAAGAATATGCACAATTATAAAATACAAATTATAAAACAAAATAGAAAAGTAGTAAAAAATAAAAACATATGAAAAAATAAAAGCAAAAAACGTCGTACAAGCATGTGACCTTGGAGTGGTTGTCATGTTTGCATGCTCTGAGGACACAGCATGCTGTACTGGACAAGTTCAACCATCCCAGGTTGGTAATTGTAGAGGAGACGTAGAGGAGAAAGACTAACGGTGCCCAACTCAAAAAACATGGTAGAAAAGACAATAAAAAAAACTATAACGGCTCGGTCGTCGTCCGAGTCAACAAAAATATACACTCCTGGAAATTGAAATAAGAACACCGTGAATTCATTGTCCCAGGAAGGGGAAACTTCATTGACACATTCCTGGGGTCAGATACATCACATGATCACAATGACAGAACCACAGGCACATAGACAAAGGCAACAGAGCATGCACAATGTCGGCACTAGTACAGTGTATATCCACCTTTCGCAGCAATGCAGGCTGCTATTCTCCCATGGAGACGATCGTAGATATGCTGGATGTAGTCCTGTGGAACGGCTTGCCATGCCATTTCCACCTGGCGCCTCAGCTGGACCAGCGTTCGTGCTGGACGTGCAGACCGCGTGAGACGACGCTTCATCCAGTCCCAAACATGCTCAATGGGGGACAGATCCGGAGATCTTGCTGGCCAGGGTAGTTGACTTACACCTTCTAGAGCACGTTGGGTGGCACGGGATACATGCGGACGTGCATTGTCCTGTTGGAACAGCAAGTTCCCTTGCCGGTCTAGGAATGGTAGAACGATGGGTTCGATGACGGTTTGGATGTACCGTGCACTATTCTGTGTCCCCTCGACGATCACCAGAGGTGTACGGCCAGTGTAGGAGATCGCTCCCCACACCATGATGCCGGGTGCTGGCCCTGTGTGCCTCAGTCGTATGCAGTCCTGATTGTGGCGCTCACCTGCACGGCGCCAAACACGCATACGACCATCATTGGCACCAAGGCAGAAGCGACTCTCATCGCTGAAGACGACACGTCTCCATTCGTCCCTCCATTCACTCCTGTCGCGACACCACTGGAGGCGGGCTGCACGATGTTGGGGCGTGAGCGGAAGACGGCCTAACGGTGTGCGGGACCGTAGCCCAGCTTCATGGAGACGGTTGCGAATGGTCCTCGCCGATACCCCAGGAGCAACAGTGTCCCTAATTTGCTGGGAAGTGGCGGTGCGGTCTCCTACGGCACTGCGTAGGATCCTACGGTCTTGGCGTGCATCCGTGCGTCGCTGCGGTCCGGTCCCAGGTCGACGGGCACGTGCACCTTCCGCCGACCACTGGCGACAACATCGATGTACTGTGGAGACCTCACGCCCCACGTGTTGAGCAATTCGGCGGTACGTCCATCCGGCCTCCCGCATGCCCACTATACGCCCTCGCTCAAAGTCCGTCAACTGCACATACGGTTCACGTCCACGCTGTCGCGGCATGCTACCAGTGTTAAAGATTGCGATGGAGCTCCGTATGCCGCGGCAAACTGGCTGACACTGACGGCGGCGGTGCACAAATGCTGCGCAGCTAGCGCCATTCGACGGCCAACACCGCGGTTCCTGGTGTGTCAGCTGTGCCGTGCGTGTGATCATTGTTTGTACAGCCCTCTCGCAGTGTCCGGAGCAAGTATGGTGGGTCTGACACACCGGTGTCAATGTGTTCTTTTTTCCATTTCCAGGAGTGTACATCGGTTGGCAAGTTGTGGCGGTCTAATGTCAGAATTGTGGTATAGTAAAAGTTGGGACACACGAATGAAAAATGCTCTTACTATAGCATAAAAAAATGAGAACCACCTGGGCAGAGTTAGGGATGCAGAAGAAGGAAAATTATCTGCCAGCTTCTAAGAAATTTAAATGGAAACGTCTTGACACATTCACTCTTTTTTGAGTTAACCCTACATCCTCAGGGCAGTGAGATATCTGAGCTGCAAGGTGTTGGTACACCCGATCTTGCAAAAGTTCCTCATCCTGTGTCAAATTCCAGAATATTCGTCAGCCATACTAAACAATATATTGTCCCATACGCCTGAAGAGCATACGTGTAATTTCTGAGAAAGTTTCTCTACGGGGACAAAATTTCTGGGGCTGGATTTGCTACCGTTGGGGTGAAAAAACGTTTTATTCTTTATTTTCTTGGGTGGGGGTGTTGATTTTTTTCCTCAAAGGGACAATTTCTCCCCAAGCCCACCCCCTGTTACTTGTACGGTAAGAGACGTAAGAACAAACTTATGTGCTTCTAGGGAGTAGGATGTATCTACAATAGGAAGTGTCCAAGATACGTGTTTGCTTGAACGAGTATATAGGATGTATCCCTGAGTGGGGATGCATGCATCCTAAACTTCAATGACCAGTTGTATCATACTGCACGGCAAGGCAAATGCCATTCTGGTAGACATGATGACATGTTTCGTGTTATATGACATCTTGTACTGTGTTACTTGACTTGACATGACACATTATATTACATGGCATGTGTACTAATACTAACAAGTATAAAATTGCGGGTATGTCAAGATATTTTGATTTAAATGTCTCTGAAAGTGCCAGACAAGGAGAAAAGCTAGTTCCCTTCTTTTATATCCTTAATTCTGCACAGGCCTTCATTGCCTTTTTTGTACTATGATAGCATTTATCATTCTGGCATTGTTATGTAAGATATCATTCAGTCTTCCAGTCTTCCATCATTCGTCCTTGTATAATGTTTACGAAGCCCCTCTCGGATGCAAGCAACTAAAGTCATCATGTAAGAATTAACCCGTAAACTACTGTTTCATGAATAATGTATACTGTTACATCTTAATATCCCCAATGATAGTCTATTTTGTAATTCACTTGATGGGTTTTGTAGATTTTTAGTTTATAAGTCTACAATCTGGATGACTGAGGGATCTCGCTTTATAATATCAACCAAAACGATATTGCAGTGCTGGTACTGCTGAAGGCTGAAAGCAAGGGGAAACTAGATACGTAATTTTTCCCGAGGGTACGGAGCTTTACTGTATTGTTTAATGATGATTGCATCCCCTTGGGTAGAAAATTCAGTAAATAAAATAGTCCCCCATTCGGATACTCAGGAGAGGACTATTCAAGGGGATGAGGACATCAGGAAATACAAAACTGGAGTTTACGGATCGAGAGTGGTACGTTATGTAATGTCTAATGGAGTGGTCCCTCCGCGATATTTTCAGAAATTTTATAAATCATATAACTCAGTGCATACCTCGAAATATCTCTTCTTATCTTACCGATTCCTAAACTTTAATATATGATGATTATTAATACAAAGTAGTTTCAAGCCCTATTATTTCTTGGAGCGTGCATTTACTCCATGGAAGAGCTTCTCTGCTATCTATGTTTTCTCTTATGAAAAGAAGGATTGAGATCTTACCGATTAGCCGTTAAAGAACGAAGATGTATATGTATGTGTTGTTGAGCACACGCCATATTGATGAGATTCTGTATGAGAAGGAATTTAATACATGAACTAAGGTAAAGTAAGTGTGTTCGCGT
Organism: Schistocerca gregaria; assembly: GCF_023897955.1. Taxonomy (NCBI): domain Eukaryota; kingdom Metazoa; phylum Arthropoda; class Insecta; order Orthoptera; family Acrididae; genus Schistocerca; species Schistocerca gregaria. Next base: position 38,216,890 of record NC_064925.1, on the reverse strand, counting down.
ATTATTTAACTGATTATTATTGACAGTGTCTGCTTACGACGCTGTGTTGCACGGGATCGGTGGGGAACGTCAGATTTACACTGGACGAACCTGCCGTTTTGTACGGTCAAGATATCCAGTTTATTACTTTCCATAAATGGGCTAACACGGTGTTACCAGCAGATCACCGGTCTTCCCCATGTGATCACCGAAAGTGAATAATTATTACAAATGTTTTCAGGAGATCGACTGACAATGTTCGTCGCACCGAGACTTCGAAATTGCTTCACTGCCTTATGGAATTTAAGTTAAGCTCAATTTAATCAAGATTAAACAGTATTGAACTGTGTGAATGTGATAGGCGTGCTTTGTGAATGAAAATTCCCTTAATATACGCATGTTTTTTACTATCCTGATCAGTGAAGCTAAATCAGGCCGGTGTGAGAGAGGTTTTTAAATTTCAGATCCCACAAAAATATTGAAGTTAGATCCCTTAGTAGGTGGAGGTAGGTTAGAAAACCTAAAAACGTAATGGAGCGGCTACAGTTACATATTGTGAGAATAAGTGAAGGTTATTGGTAAGTGGAACAGGACTTTCGGACAATTGAAAACATGGTTATAGATACAAAATCAAACACGGGTAATGCAGGAGTCAGCTTAATAATAAATAAGAAAAAAGGTATGCTGGTAGGCAACTGTGAACAGTGCAGTGAACGCATTATTGTAACCAAGATACCATGATAGACACGAAGCCCACACCCACCCCAGTAGTACAAATTTATATGCCAAGTAGCTCCGCAGGTGGTGAAGAAATCGCAGAAATATACGATGAGATAAAAGAAATTATTTGGATAGATTAGGGAAACGAAAATTTCGTCATTGGAATTCGACAGCAAGAAAAGGAAGAGGACGAAAACTTGTAGGTGAATATGGACTGGGCTAAAGGAACGAAAGATGAATGCGCCTAGTAGAATTTTGCGCATAGCACAATTCATTTATCACCAAGACCTGGTTAGAGAATTTCTAGGTGAAAAGTTAACATTACTAAAGGGGACATTTGTCTGTGCTAAAACTGGCCACTCCTAACCACCTCTCGTGTTTGTGAGGAATTTATATTTTCAAATGAGAAGCCCCGCCCCATTTTTATTTCCTATTCGGATTCTAAACCAAAAACATACTTGCGGTTTTTTTTAAGCCATTGTTTCCCATTCGTGGTACACGGCGCTGTAATCGACAAATATAAAGTGTGCTTTTTTTCTATTACTTGGTCTTACATTTCATTTACGATGTAAATGAAAACTTTTGTGTTCTAACAGTTCGTATTTATGTTCGAAATTTACTCTTGTGTTCCATGTTTGTTTGTGCAGTACAATACGGTTAGCCGTTTCTAAGTCTGCCTATAAGCTAAGTTTAGCATTATCACGGAACAAAGAAGTGAATGTAATAGTTGTCTGTTCCCATCGGAATGCTTGATTTCGGTGAATCCCCATGACTCTTACCATTGGGTTGCCTCATTTCGTTGAGTATCCACTGCACATGAGCCTGTCACGTTCACTTCATGGACATTTTACGTTATTTCAGAGGTTGTGGTTCGTATTCTACCGATAGCAGCACAGCTGCCAGTGTGAGAATTACGGGGATTGGATGGAAAGACACCGGTATGAGCCACTCTGGTGATGTGGTTCGCAGGCGGTCTCCCAAATCAATTATTCCCATGATATTGGGACTCACCAAAAGCAACCCTATAGGAAGATATAACTACGTCACCATACAAGTAGCGTACCTGCCAGAAATGTCAGGGCCTAACCATACTATTTGTGCTGTACAATCACGTATGCAAGTCTCAAGTAACATTGAATATAAACACCAACCAATAGAACATACAAGTTTACATTTACATCGTAAACGAAATGTAGAATCAAATGAATCGGTTCCTAACTGCAAAAACAGGCACACATGATGTTTTTCGATTACGGCGCCATCTACCACGAATGGGAAACAATCCCTTCAGCAAACCGTACCTATTTTTTTGGCGTAGAATCCGAATGTGCTAAAAAATGGGATTTCCCATTTGAAAATAAATTACAAATACAAACTTTTAAGTTAGAACACTTTTTTTTCGTGCAAGGATTCGTTTCCATGATAGTTTTCTCAAGTTAAATTAAAACGGAAAAAATAGCAATACCAAGAAGGAATTTGCGACATAAACGAAGGTTAGGAGGCGTGTTTATACATCTGAAAGATCATATTTACTCTAAACTTCGCGCCAGTCGCGCAGGAGTGGCGCCACTAACGCCACTGTAAGGATGCTAATCAGTTTTAGCTGCAGGTAAACCTTTCGGGACGTGGGGTCGCGGTTCCAGAAACTTTTCTGTTCCTGTAGTTTCGTCCAGGACTGCGTTTGGTTTGCTCAGGTTTGCTTTAAATACACGCTGTAACGGTCATGGGCGTTAGTTGTCTTTAAGATTGGACGTGGTGACTCGATGTTTATCAATGATGCCTTTAAGGTCACTAACTTCTTTTTTGAACGAGGATGTGAAATAGGGCTACGAGAAGCTGGATGTTCATCGGCGACGCTCAGGAAGACTTGGCAAGAATGTAGCCACTGCCATGATGGCTGACTGCGGTGGTCACGGGAAGACCGGGTGCTGGATGGCCGGGTGGCGTTTCCGAAAGGGAAGACAACGAGCTCTGGCGCACCATGATACATCTGCAGCAGAAACTTGAGCAGCAGTTGGCACCAAAGTGACACAGCGAACAGTTACTTATCGGTTCCTTCAAAGACTCCTCTGCGCCACTCAGCCTGTATCGTGCATTTTACTGACCCGTACGACCTCCATCTGCGACCTCAGTTGCGTTAAACGGGAGCTCATTGGAGGACAGCGTGGAGCTCAGGTGTGTTTCCTGATGAAAACTGGTTCTGTATTGGTGCAACCAGCCTGTATGTGTGCTAGAGAGACTGGATCCACACCTGGAGCCATGATCTGGAGTGCGATTTCGAACGGCAGCAGGAGCACTCGCGTGGTTATCCCACGCACCAAGACAGCAAATTTGTGAGCCCGTCTGGTGATTTCGAGCTGTTGTGCTGCCATTCACGAGCGCATTGCAAGGACGCTTTCCAGAAGGATAACGCTCGATCACATACCGTTGTTGTAACCGAACACGCGCTAAGGAATGTGGACGCGTTGCCTTGGTCTGCTCGATCGACAGATCTGTCTCCAGCCGAGCACATGTGGTCCATCCTTGGGCGACAAGTGCAGCGTCATCCAAAACCAGCGTAAACCGTACCTATATTTACGGATCAAGTGCAGCAGACTTGGATCTCAACATTCAAACCAACTATCGGCATCTGTTAAACACACTGCAGGTACGTTTTCATGCTTATATTCAACATTCTGGACACTACACCGGTGATTAATGTAACAGCGTTTCAGTTTTGCAGTGGCTTATCTCATGCGTACATTAGTTTGTTGTTTTGCGTTGTGAATCACTTACAGAGAAAGAAAACTGGCGTTCTACGGATCGGAGCGTGGAATGTCAGATCCCTTAATCGGACAGGTAGGTTAGAAAATTTAAAAAGGGAAATGGATAGGTTAAAGTTAGATATAGTGGGAATTAGTGAAGTTCGGTGGCAGGAGGAACAAGACTTCTGGTCAGGTGACTACCGGGTTATAAACACAAAATCAAATAGGGGTAATGCAGGAGTAAGTTTAATAATGAATAGGAAAATAGGAATGCGGGTAAGCTACTACAAACAGCACAGTGAACGCATTATTGTGGCCAAGATAGATACGAAGCCCACACCTACTACAGTAGTACAACTTTATATGCCAAACAGCTCTGCAGATGACGAAGAAATTGAAGAAATGTATGATGAAATAAAAGAAATTATTCAGATAGTGAAGGGAGACGAAAATTTCATAGTCATGGGTGACTGGAATTCGGTAGTAGGAAGGAGAGAGAAGGAAACGTAGTAGGTGAATATGGAATGGGGCAAAGAAATGAAAGAGGAAGCCGCCTGGTAGAATTTTGCACAGAGCACAACTTAATCATAGCTAACACTTGGTTCAAGAACCATAAATGAAGGCTATATGCATGGAAGAAGCCTCGAGATACTGACAGGTTTCAGATAGATTATATAATGGTAAGACAGAGATTTAGGAACCAGGTTTTAAATTATAAGACATTTCCAGGGGCAGATGTGGACTCTGACCACAATCTATTGGTTATGACCTATAGATTAAAACTAAAGAAACTGCAAAAAGGTGGGAATTTAAGGAGATGGGACCCGGATAAACTAACAGAACTAGAGGTTGTACAGAGTTTCAGGGAGAGCATAAGGGAGCAATTGACAGAAATGGGGGAAAGAAATACGGTAGAAGAAGAATGGGTAGCTTTGAGGAATGAAGTAGTGAAGGCAGTAAAGGATCAAGTAGGTAAAAAGACGAGGGCTAGTAGAAATCCTTGGGTAACAGAATAAATATTGAATTTAATTGATGAGAGGAAAAAATATAAAAATGCAATAAACGAAGCAGGCAAAAAGGAATACAGACGTCTCAAAAATGAGATCGACAGGAAGTGCAAAATGGCTAAGCAGGGATAGCTAGAGGACAAATATAAGGATGTAGAGGCTTATCTCACTAGGGGTAAGATAGATACTGCCTACAGGAAAATTAAAGAGACCTTTGAAGATAAGAGAACCACTTGTATGAACATCAAGAGCTCAGATGGAAACCCAGTTCTAAGCAAAGAAGGGAAAGCAGAAATGTGGAAGGAGTATATAGAGGGTCTACACAAGGGCGACGTACTAGAGGACAATATTATGGAAATGAAAGAGGATGTAGATGAAGATGAAATGGGAGATACGATACTGCGTGAAGAGTTTGACAGAGCACTGAAAGACCTGAGTCGAAACAAGGCCCCCGGAGTAGACAACATTCCATTGGAACTACTGACGCCCTTGGGAGAGCCAGTCCTGACAAAACTGTACCATCTGGTGAGCAAGATGTATGAGACAGGCGAAGTACCCTCAGACTTCAAGAAGAATATAATAATTCCAATCCCAAAGAAAGCAGGTGTTGACAGATGTGAAAATTACCGAACTATCGGTTTAATAAGTCACAGATGCAAAATACTAACCCGTATTCTTTACAGACGAATGGAAAAACTAGTAGAAGCCGACCTCGGGGAAGATCAGTTTGGATTCCGTAGAAATGTTGGAACACGTGAGGCAATACTGTCTCTACGACTTATCTTAGAAGCTAGATTAAGGAAGGGCAAACCTACATTTCTAGCATTTGTAGACTTAGAGAAAGCTTTTGACAATGTGGATTGGAATACTCTCTTTCAAATTCTGAAGGTAGCAGGGGTAAAATACAGGGAGCGAAAGGCTATTTACAATTTGTACACAAACCAAAAGGAAGTTATAAGAGTCGAGGGACATGAAAGGGAAGCAGTGGTTGGGAAGGGAGTGAGACAGCGTTGTAGTCTCTCCCCGATTTTATTCAATCTGTATATTGAGCAAGCAGTGAAGGAAACAAAACAAAAATTCGGAGTAGGTATTAAAATCCATGGAGACGAAATAAAATGTTGAGGTTCGCCGATGACATCGTAATTCTGTCAGAGACAGCAAAGGACTTGGAAGAGCCGTTGAACGGAATGGATAGTGTCTTGAAAGAAGGTTATAAGATGAACATCAACATAAGCAAAACGAGGATAATGGAATGTAGACGAATTAAGTCGGGTGATGCTGAGGGAATTAGATTAGGAAATGAGACACTTAAAGCAGTAAAGGAGTTTTACTATTTGGGGAGCAAAATAACTGATGATGGTCGAAGTAGAGAGGATATAAAATGTAGACTGGCAATGGCAAGGAAAGCGTTTCTGAAGAAGAGAAATTTGTTAACGTCGAATATAGATTTATGTATCAGGAAGTCGTTTCTGAAAGTATTTGTATGGAGTGTAGCCATGTATGGAAGTGAAACATGGACGATAAATAGTTTGGACAAGAAGGGAATAGAAGCTTTCGAAATGTGGTGCTACAGAAGAATGCTGAAGATTAGATGGGTAGATCACATAACTAATGAGGAAGTATTGAATAGGATTGGGGAGAAGAGAAGTTTGTGGCACAACTTGACCAGAAGAAGGGATCGGTTGGTACGACATGTTCCGAGGCATCAAGGTATCACCAATTTAGTATTGGAGGGCAGCGTGAAGGGTAAAAATCGTAGAGGGAGACCAAGAGATGACTACACTACGCAGATTCAGAAGGATGTAGGTTGCAGTAGGTAATGGGAGATGAAGAAGCTTGCACAAGATAGAGTAGCATGGAGAGCTGCATCAAACCAGTCTCTGGACTGAAGACCACAACAACAACAACAATCACTTACATGCCATATGGCAAATGTATTCCCGAGAACTTTCAGTTCTCTGCTTTAATTACTTTTCGGTGCTGCTATTTTTTTCCCTTTTCCATATACAGTGTGTGTGTGTGAGTGTGCTACGCATATGATAATGACGCGCCGAGTTTCCGGGCCGTCTGAGCGCGTCTTGTCACGGTCCGCGCGACTGCCCCCGTCCGAGGTTCGAGTCCTCCCTGGGGCATGGGTGTGCGTGTTGTCCTTAGCGTGAGTTAGATTAAGTAGTGTGTAAGCTTAGGGACCGATGGCCTCAGCAGTTTGGCCTCACAAATTTCCAATTTTTCCATATGATACTAATTTATTGGACATTCCATTCCAGATGTCATGAACTGGTAGCTCCGTACGTCTGTTTTTTATTCACGTGTAATTTTGAGCCTCGTGATGTAAGACGACGTGCACTGAATCGAGAGACCACATAATGAAATAGAATAGCCTCCCTTTGCATGCTATTAATGTAGTTTTCATGCTGTATACACTACAGACACATGCACATTATATTAGAGATTAGATTAGATTAATACTTGTTCCATAGATCATGAATACGACACTTCGTAATGATGTGGAACGTGTCAGGTTAATAAAAGATGTCTGTACAAGAAATTACATTACACAAAATATTGCATGACACTAATGATTAAGTTTTTTTTTTTTTTTTTACTTTATATCTAAAAATCTAAAAATTCAGCCAATGAGTAGAAGGAGTTGTCATCTAGAAATTCTTTTAATTTATTTTTAAATGTTAGTTGGCTATCTGTCAGGCTTTTGATGCTGTTTGGTAGGTGCCCAAAGACTTTTGTGGCAGCATAATTTACCCCTTTCTGTGCCAAAGTCAGATTTAACCCTGCATAGTGAAGATCATCCTTTCTCCTGGTGTTATAGGTATGCACACTGCTATTACTTTTGAATTGGGTTGGATTATTATCAACAAATTTCATAAGGGAATATATATACTGTGAGGTTACTGTGAGGATCCCTAGATCCTTAAATAGATGTCTGCAGGATGACCGTGGGTGGGCTCCAGCAATTATTCTGATTACACGTTTTTGTGCAATGAATACTTTTCTACTCAATGATGAATTACCCCAGAATATGATGCCATACGAAAGCAGTGAATGAAAGTAGGCATAGTAAGCTAATTTACTGAGATTCTTATCACCAAAATTTGCAATAACCCTAATAGCATACGTAGCTGAACTCAGACGTTTCAGCAGACCATCAATGTGTTGCTTCCAGTTTAACCTCTCATCAATGGACACACCTAAAAATTTTGAAAATTCTACCTTAGCTACAGACTTCTGTTCAAATTCTATATTTATTACTGGAGTTTTGCCATTTACTGTACGGAACTGTATATACTGTGTTTTATCAAAATTTAAAGAGAGTCCGTTTGCTGAGAACCACTTAATAATTTTGTGAAAAACATCATTTACAATTACATCACTTAGTTCTTGGTTTTTGGATGTTATTACTATACTTGTATCATCAGCAAAAAGAACTAACTTTGCATCTTCATCAATGTGGAATGGTAAGTCATTAATGTATATCAAGAACAGTAAAGGACCTAAGACCGAACCCTGTGGGACCCCGTGCTTGATAGCACCCCAGTTTGAGGAATCAGCTGTTTTAACATTACACGAACCACTTATTTCAACTTTCTGCATTCTTCCAGTTAAGTATGAATTAAACCATTTGTGCACTGCCCCACTCAAACCATAATGATTTAGCTTATCTAAAAGAATTCCATGATTTACACAATCAAAGGCCTTTGAGAGATCACAAAAAATACCAATGGGTGATGTCCGGTTATTCAGAGCATTTAATATTTGATCAGTGAAAGCATATATAGCATTTTCTGTTGAAAAGCCTTTCTGAAAACCAAACTGACATTTTGTTAGTACTTTATTTTTACAAATATGGGAGGCTACTCTTGAATACATTACTTTCTCAAAAATTTTTGATAGAGCTGTCAGAAGAGAGATTGGGCGGTAGTTGTTGACATCCGACATATCCCCCTTTTTATGCAATGGTTTTACAATGGCATATTTCAGTCTATCAGGGAAAACACCCTGCTCCAAAGAGCTATTACATACGTGGCTGAGAATTCTACTTATCTGTGGGGAACAAGCTTTAAGTACTTTGCTGGAAATGCCATCAATTCCGTAAGAGCTTTTACTTTTCAGTGAGTTTATTATTTTACTGATTTCAGAGGGAGAGGTTGGTGGAATTACAGCTGTTTCAAACTGTGCAGGTATGGCCTCTTCTATTAATAGCCTTGCCTCTTCTAGTGAAGATCTAGATCCTATTTTCTCCACAACATTTAAAAAATGATTATTCAAAATATTTTCAATTTCTGATTGTTTGTTAGTGCACTTGTCATTCAATTTTATTGCACTAAAGTCTTCCTGTGCTCTTGGTTGCCCTGTTTCCCTTTCAATAATATTCCAAATTGCTTTAATTTTATTATCAGAGTTACTGATCTCAGACATGATACACATGCTTCTGGACTTTTTAATAACTTTTCTTAGTACCGCACAATAGTTTTTATAATATTGAACAATTTCGGGGTCAGTACTCCATCTTGCTGTTAGATACAGTTCTCTTTTGCGGTTGCAAGATATTCTTATTCCTTTAGTTAGCCAAGGTTTTTTATATGTTTTCTTGGAATTATGTTTAACTATTTTCTTGGGAAAACAATTTTCAAATACCCTTAAAAATGTATTGTGAAATAAGTTATATTTCAAGTTTGCATCGGGTTCCTTATACACTTCATCCCAGTCTAGCTGCTGTAGGCTTTCCCTAAAGTTTGCAATATTTATATTGTTAATTGAACGCACTGCTTTGAAAGTCTGATTTATTATACTGCATGGAGCTATGTCATGTACTGTAACAAGCTGTGCACTATGATCTGAAAGACAATTCTCAACAGGATAAGCATTTATGTCCTTAAACTTATCTTGGTCTATAAAAAAGTTATCTATCAATGTACTGCTGTTCTTTGTTATCCGAGTAGGAAAATCAATGACGGAGCTCAAATTGAAAGAACTGAGTAATACTAAAAGGTCATTCTTCCTATTACACTCTTTCAGGGAATCAACATTGAAATCCCCACAAATGATAATTTGCTTCCCCCTGTCTGACAGATAGCACAACAAAGCATCCAAGTTTTCCAGAAATAGCTGGAAATTCCCTGAGGGGGACCTATACACTGTTACAATTATGAAAGTGCCATCCTTTAGTTTAAGTTCAGTGGCACATGCTTCCATATGTTGCTCTACACAAAATTTTTTAGTTTCTAAATTTTTTGCACTGTGGAAGCTTTTGACATATATGGCAACTCCTCCTCTCATCATATTATCTCTACTTACATGTGCAGCTAATTTGTACCCATTGATGCTAACCTTTTGCATATCAGTGACAATGTGATGCTCAGACAGGCATAGTACATCTATTACATTCTCAGTTTCTATATCTTCTAAACAAAGCAGAAGCTCATCAATTTTATTGTTCAATCCCCCAATATTTTGATGAAATATACTAACATTTTTCATTTTACTTTTGCAACTATCTTGAACTTTTTTGACATCTTTAGTACTTGCATGGCTGAGTTTCCCACTGGACACTGATCTTACACTAAAAAAGAGTTTCCACCATGAGATGTAGTTCCTCCCCCCTTTAAATTTCCTGCTATCAGCCCAGCCAGTTTACCCTTCCCTTTCCTGTTGAGGTGTAGGCCATGTCTAGTATAGTCCCACCTACAGAGTGAATCAACACGAACCACACCAATGTGTGACCCCGCATCAGATCCAAGTAGCCGTTCCAACTCCAAATTAACTCTCCTGACAGAAGAGGTCAAATGAGGTCGGTCGTGGCGCTCCAGAACCGACACAAACCCAACATTACACGGGTGATTCCTGTAAAGATCGTTTAAACAAGTTAATATACTCAAATATTCCACTGTTGCAACATTTACAGATTAGTAACCATTAACCATTGAGTTAAGTTACCCTGGGCATTAGTTATGTCACACGATATAAAACCTAATTGTATCTTTGAATTGGCTTACCATGCCAGGACACTTTAACTAGCAGTTCAATACAATTAAAACCGCACACTTTCAGTTTGCGTCAGAACTAAAATATTTTTGTAAATAAGTTATACAAAACTGCAACCAGTCACTTTTTTGAATAATTATGTTTTATTCCATGAACAGGTTTTCGAACCTTTTCAGGTTCATCTTCAGATGGTTTCAAGAAATTACATTATTATTGCTAGCATAATGCTGGGTGCTGGCTCTATGACAACAAGATGGAATTCACTTCAATGTATCGCCATGACTATAGCTTTGTCGATATGGATGTAAATATCGTTTTTTACTTACTGTGACAGTATAGGCAGCTTCTTCCGGTTAGTGCCCATCTGTCTGCCTCCATTTTTAAGTCCAGCTGTTGTATCACTACATACACTTGCGGACAAACTATATTAATTGCACTCTGACAGCGAGACTTTTCCGGCATCCAGCATGCGCTTTAAAACTGCTGCTTGTAACAAAGATCTTGAAAGAAAGATATGGCATAGGCCTACTTTGCACAGAGATGTAATTTGTTCTTCTTTACATGTGTTAAGGTCGATATAAGGACAAATATTTTAATCAGACTGGCGATAAGATGAGAGTACAAAATAAAATAAATAAATGAACTACTACAAGAACAAACTTCAGGTGATCTGATATCTTGTTTCTATTTTTATATTACGTATAATAAAGGCAGTTTATAGCGTATTTATTTCTTTTATTTTTTTATGTGATTGGTATTAACATGGATATACATGAATTAATGCTACAGAGATATTGTATCAGCAGTGAGATGCAGCTGTCTGTTAGACTAGGACCTTTATATTTAAATTTAAATTAATAACTAACCTTCAGATGAACTGTTGACTTATTTCTGTTCTTATGTTAACATGATCTGGGGGATTAGCAAGAGTAGATTCTGTTTATTTTAGCTAAAGGTATATGTTTAAAAGTTATAGTGATTGTAATGGACTAAAGTTGTTTGTATGGCTGTACACGTTATATTTAAAAACCATGAACAAAACCCTCCGCCACACACAGTCAGGTGGCTTGGGAGTATGGATGTAGATGTAGAAGTTCTTTAACTGTTGACTTATTTTTGTTCTAACATTAAAGTGATCTGGAATATTGGTAAAGGCAGTTTCTGTTTGTTCTAGCTAGAAGTAATATGTATAAAAGTACTGATTTATGTTAGCAGTAGAGGGGCTTAACATTCTGTGGTAGGATATTACATTGTCACCAGTATAGTTAGGATGTGAGGAGGGGGAGGGGGGAGGTCGGGCGGGGGGCGGTGGAGAGGCGGTGTAGGGCTCGTTGAGTGGATACTTGTTTTGAACTAGTACATCTTCAAAGTTCTGAAGGAAAAATTTGTTTCTCGGTTCAGTTTGATCATTGAGCTGTATTTGTTTAGATACATATTTCAATTTCTTCAAGAAGGTCATGTATTGTGCCTCTGTTGGCAAAATGGAGGCAACTGACTTAATAATTGCTCTTTCTTTTTGTCTTTCATTTGTGTCCATTGGGATTTTAAGCATGTAATTAACAATTGTTCTGAAGAACGCTTTTTTATGTTGGTCTGGATGGCAAGAGGATTTGTGTTTGGTAACTTTGGTGGTTGTTGGTTTTCTGAAAATTTGAAATTTATGCTCTTGATTTTTATTTAAGATTGTTAGATCAAGATAGTTAATGCCTTATGGTGTTTAATGTTCTACTGTGAATTGAATTTTATTGTGTATTTTATTAAGTTCTTTGGCTATTTTATATATTTTTTCTGTTCCTCCATTGAACATAATGAGATTGTCATCAACATAGCGTTTGTAATAAAGCAGCTTATCTTTTAGTTGGGTTTGGGATCTAAAAGAGTTGTTTTCAAGGTTATTGATATATATGTTTGCTTGCAAGCCTGCAAGAGTGCTACCCATTGCCAATTCATCTTCCTGAATGTAAAACTTGTTGTTGAACAGGAAGTAGTTGTGAGATAATATAAGCTCCACGATATCTAACAATTCATAGATTTCAGCTCTACCCATTGTCACATGATTTAGAAAGTTATTTCTTATCAAACTAATTGTTATGTTTGTATATAGATTGACTATGTCAAGAGATGCAAATTTAGCTGTCACAGGGATGGGGATATCTTTTATACTATTGATGAGCTCATAACTGTTTATGATGGAGAAGTTATTTTCAAACACATATGCCTTATGGATAATATCATTAAGTTTCTTGGTGATTTTGTAGCTTGGACTATTGATGGAGTTCACAATGGGACGTATAAGACATTCTGGTTTGTGGATCTTAGGATGTGATCTCAGTTTTAGTGCTGATGGGTTCATCACTATACAGTGCTTTGCTTCTAATGGTGTCAATAAGAAGTTGCAGTTTTCAAGCAATTTTTTAATTTTATCATGGAATTTTATCATGGAATTAAAAAATTGCTTAAAAACTGCAACTTCTTGTTGAAACAATTAGAAGCAACAGCCTTTGTTGTCTTAGCATTTTCTGAATTTCGTTGTTAAACCACGGTTGCTCTTTTCTGTCCTTATTCCACTTACTCGGACCATAATTCTCCAGACTGTGATTTACAAACTGTTTAAGCTTCGGGGATAATTTTTCTGCGTCTGTCTCACTAGAACAAATGATTCCAGTTCACTATATAAGTGAGATGCTGACGACTTCTTATCTGCTCTTTCTACAAGAAACATTCTCCTAACTTTCTTGACTAATTTATTAACTTTTGTAACCATAGTTGCTATAATGACATCTTGATGATTAACTCCTATATATTGACGCTTTCGATAAGGTCCGGCCTCTTTGTAGCTACGATGTCTAACAAATTTCAACTGCGTGTGGGCTATCAAACTAACTTCGCAAGACTGTCTGTCTGTAGCCCATGCAATGAACCTATAGACGTTTCAGTGTGCACTCGATAGGTCAGAGTCGCCTCCTACTGTTGTTGCGTGATCTGGGCATTAACGTGCAACTGGCCGTAGACCTTCTTTGAATGACTCTAGAACTGTCTCAGCGGAATTGGATGGCCGGTGAAACATAGAAGAAATAACATGGTTTCACCTCGACCTCTAATACGCGACGAGATAACGTTACTGTCGCACCCTACTTTGACCTCAGTAGAACTGAATTAAATACTCCCCCTCCTATGGCGTCTAATCCACTTTCCGATATATGTATCATTATTCGCTAAATATCTCAGAGTCTTCTACTTCAGGTTTCAGCCAACTCTTGGCCCCAAGAATGATTTGAGTGCGACAACTTTGCAGAAAATAAAACAGACAAACCTTAAGTTTGATAATGGCCAATCCACTATGCGAAAGAAATTCACAGCTGTCCATTAAAATTGTAACCCCAGGAAGATCAGTAAATAACTAAGTTGTACTTTCTTTGCGTAAACGCAAGGGCAGCAAGAAAACACGATTAAATTTGTTGGTGATCAGGGAGTATACAGAGTACGATCTATACAGAGCTCCCATCTCAGTCAGCAATAATAGTTATAACACGATTCCACGTGAGCTTAATTGAGCTTGGATGGGAGATATTGGTACCTCATCCCGTGCTACCTCAACTCAGTGCCAGAGACCATCGATCATCCCAGCGGTCAACTGGTGGCGCACATAGTCGCTCGTCAGCTCGTGACCAGATATTTTCAATCTAGAGAACTTATTGGCAGGGGAAAATAGTAACACTTTTATGATCATTTATTAACTGACAGGAGACCACGTGTAGTGTTTACTGATTTACTTTCGTCTCCATTCAGAGATATACATAATACAGAGATAAATAACAAACAGAGAACTTATTCATTCATCAAAAGCCTCCCCAACCTAGTCACTCTCAAGTTGGGTGACCGTCTGCACCGGCCGACCAAAGTTTGAAGGATTGAGGTCCGCCCTGTTCCACATTTCCCCCGACTTCTTCCAATAGTGCGGGTTCTCTTCCACATATGCTTCAACTGTCAACTAAAGAGTACAATATCGCCAACTCGGTATTTCTCAGTTTCCCTGTGAGGACAGTGGTATTCATAAACTTTCTTCCATCTCTTCATGAAGTTATTTTTCTGCTAGTTTCGCATATCTTCCAGGATCTTTGTGTATACGAGATTCAAGAGCAGTAGCTAATGAAGTCAATGGTTCTACAGTTTGGAAATGGCTTCGTGTCATTATTTCCCAGTCGCACTGTGTGGCTGATCGCGAGCTGATGGCGGCACCTACACTGAAGCGCCAAAGAAACTGGCACAGGCAAGCGTATTCAAATACAGAGATATATTAACAGGCAGGATGCGGCCATATGGTCGGCAACACCTGTATAGGACAAAACGCGTCTGGCACAGCTGTTAGATCGGTTATTGCTGCTGCAATGGCACGTTATAAGACTTAAGTCAGTTTGAACGTGGTGTTGTAGTCGGTGCACAAGCGGTCGGACACACCATCTCAGAGGTAGCGATGAAATGTGAATTTTCGTGTGCGACCATTTCATGAGTGTTCCGTGAATATAAGGAATCGAGTGAAAAAACAAATCTCAGGCAGCGGTGCGGCCAGAGAAAGATACTGCAAGTACAGGACTAATAGCGACTGAAGAGAATCGTTCAAAGTGACAGGAGTGCAACCCTTCCGCAAATTGCTGCAGATTTCAATGCTGGGCTATCAACAAGTGTCAGTCAGTGTGCGAACCATTCAAAAAACATCATCGATACGGGCCTTTGGAGACAAAGGCACACTCGTGTATCCTTGATGACTACACGGCACAAAGTTTTACGCCTCGCCCGGCCCGTCAACACCGACATTGGACTGTTGATGACTGGATATAGTTCAAATGGCTCTGATCACTATGGGACTCAACTGCTGTGGTCATAAGTCCCCTAGAACTTAGAACTACTTAAACCTAACTAACCTAACGACATCACACACATCCATGCCCGAGGCAGGATTCGAACCTGCGACCGTAGCAGTCACGCGGATCCGGACTGAGCGCCTAGAACCGCTAGACCACCGTGGCCGGCGATGACTGAATATATGTCGGACGACACTCGTTTCAAATTGTATCGAACGGATGGACGTGCATTGGTATGGAGAAAACCTCATGAATGCTTGGACCCTGCATGTCAGCAGGGGACTGTTCAATCTGGTGGACGCTCTGTAATGGTCTGGGGTATGCGCAGTTGCAGTGGTATCCGACCCTTGATACGTCTACATATGACTCTGGCAGGTGACACGTACGTAAGCACCCTGTCTGATCACCAGCATCCATTTATATCCACTGTGCTCTCCGACGGACGTGGACAATTCCAACAGGACAATACGACAACCCACTCGTCCAGAACTGCTACAGAGTGGCGCCAGGAACACTTTTCTGAGTTTAAACACTTGCGCTGGCCACCAAACTTCCCAGACATGAACATTATTGAGAATATCTGGTATGCCTTGTAACGCACTGTGTAGAAGAGATCTCCATCCCATCGTACTCTTACGGATTTATGGACTTCCCTACAGGACTGACGGTGTCAGTTCCCTCCAGCAATAGTTCAGACATTAGTCGAGTCCCTGCCACGTCGTGTTGCGGCACTTCTGCGTGCTCGCAGTGGCTCTGCACGAAATTAGGCAGGTGTACCAGTTTCTTTGGATCTTCAGTGTACTTCTACCAATAAAGTCCTAAATATTTCTTCCTCTACTATCGTTTTCCAAAATCCTTCTCAGATAGTATTTCTCAGTTCGTACCATACGCTCATCACCAAGCCGTAAGTAGTACAGTAAGCTTCAAAGAAACACCTTTGTGAATCAAGTACTGATAGGTCTTCGTGTTCTCGAAGAGGTGAGTGAGGTATTTTGTGCGCGACATGAAATATAGTCCCTGGCAGTCCCCTTCTCGCCGGAAATATGGGAACGGCACCATATATTTGCTTGTTTTCATATTTAATATTAGTTCAAATTGGAGAGTTGTTGTTATAGCAAATCTAAAAAGAAGGTTGTAGCACCGAAACAAGTTATCGAGCTTGACGAAAAGCGGACCTACGAAATCTACGCCTGTTGCAGAAAACGGCTTCGTGATTTCAATACAGACAAGTGGTAGAGGAACTTCTACCTCGGATACGCGGACACTTCTGTCTAGTTTCCAAGGAGACACGTATGTATGATCACTTTTACCGTTTCTCTTACCTTCAAGATTCAAAAGTCGTTACGTATTTCAGACAGCTCTATAGCAGTTCCTAGGTAGTGTTAATGTACATGCCTCTGTCGAGTGAGTAGTTTTGTGAATGGGTGCGTATACTCTATGAGTAGTGGGTGCTTTTCTTGTATCTTAGACTCTGCAAAGTGAACTCGTCTGAGCGTCGAACATTATAGATCAAAGACAATAATCCATGCCGTTATGCGTAATGTTTCCAGTAAGCTCTATATTTTGACGCGTCAATGGAACACACCAAAGCATTAATAATGAAAAAATGTTCGATACCTTTCGCATCTCTGGAAGGGAATCGTCAGAGATTTTTCCAGAGACCACGTGTGAAGTGGCTGACTTAAACACGGAGGTCCATTCCATCATAGTACAGAATACCGGAATCTTCCAATTGATGTTCCACGTAATACCAGATCTGCAGGATCATATGTGATGGGACAATGTCGCCACTGCAATGGCGTCAAACACTCTTAGGTATCAATTACTCTACGGACAAACGTATTCTGGCAATTTCGGTTTCTCCGTATCTAGTCCATAGTCAGTATAGGATCACTCCACATTCTTGCGTTTGCGATGTCAATTACGGAGAACTGGTGAAAAACTCTCATAAGCCGCGAACTCAGGAAGGCGTATACTTAGTCAAGGCGCGGAAGCGTCACCATTTTAATAAAGGTACACTGCTTTTACTTACGATCAAAATAACAAATGTGATTTTAGTCTGGGAGATTCTGATGTACAGCACTGCTCCATGAACCCTCCCCAAGGCATCACATACCCTGAAAAACAATTTTTTCTACAGCGGATGTTGATGAAAAGATACCAAGAGAATCATAGAATTTCGCAGTCACGTGTAGTAACTTTCGTTTAATTAGCAGGTTCATACTGTAGTTTATCGGTTACAGGACGGTAATCATAGAAGACTTGTGTGTCCAAATCAATGACTAACACTGCTGTGTGTTCATCAAATACTATTCCATTTTGTCATTGGAAGTTTCTTTTTCAGCAGACTTGTCAGATGCTGTTGTAAGAATATCAGATTATTGTCGTCCTCGCAGTTCAGGCGGCAAAGACGTCCACGAAAGTCCTTTCAAGCAGAAGTTCTGCTGCAGTAGGATATGTGCCCCTAAGTCCTGTAGTCAAACCATGCAAAGTTGCGGAAAGGAGAAACTTGATGTTGCGGTTGGCAGGAGAGCCAACACCGTGTTACTAGAGGAGGCCGAAAGGCATGCGTTTTAGCTCACGCAGGCTGGCGTGAGGTCTGGAACAGGACAAGAAAATTAGAATTTAGAAAAACGGACGTAGCTGGCGGAATACTTAACTTTAATCCATTAATGACGAACGTCGGTTTTGACGGTACATATTTCTCAATATCAATAGTAACTGATAATGGCGCCTTGCTAGGTCGTAGCAAATAACGTAACTGAAGGCTATGCTAACTTTCGTCTCGGCAAATGAGATCGTATTTAGTCAGTGAACCATCGCTAGCAAAGTCGGCTGTACAGCTGGGGCGAGTGCTAGGAAGTCTCTAGACGTGCCCTGTGGCGGCGCTCGGTCTGCAATCACTGATAGTGGCGACACGCGGGCCCGACGCATACTACCGGATCGCGGCCGATTTAAAGGCTACCACCTAGCATGTGTGGTGTCTGGCGGTGACACCACATTCCTCCCCGCAAATCGGCGTACGGTTGTGGCATAAGGCTTCCGCCCGCCGTGGGGAGGACCCCATGTTGACGTATGCGACGAGGTGGGGAGCCTAACAACAGGCGAGGCTGTGCCACCCGCACCCTGCCATTCGGACCGCGGGGAGCTAGGAAACGCCTGAAAACCTGCTCCAGGGTGCACGCCAACATGTAGTGTATGCGCCCGTAGAGAGACAGGAGGGGCCGAAGGGTCGACCTCCATCGGGCCGGGGCACCCGACGGGCGAAGACGACATATGGTCCGGAGCGGGCAAGAGTTCCATGTCAGAGGACAACTGGTCACGGGAAGCGATCGGCTGCGCGTGACCCAGGGAGGCGCCCAGCGGTTGCAGCGACGCGTCCACTGCGGGCGTCGCCGGCGGGAGAACAGGCGGCGGCGGCGGCGGTGGCGGCGGCGCGTCGCCATGGGGCAAAATGGAAGGCAGCGTCGGTAACACATGGGGCTGAGGCGAGCCAGTAGATGGGTCTCCAGGGCGCTGACGGGACGGCACCGTCGCTGAAAGCAGACGGCGAGCGGCAGATCCCGTGCGACGACAGAGGCGCAGCTGATTGAGATGCCGACGCACCTCACCAGAGGCCCCCAAAACCAGATACATAGCGCGTCCGAGGCAGCTAAGAATGCGCCCTTCGAGCCAACGCCGTGAACCTCGATATTGGCGATAGTAGACAACGTCGCCTGGAGCAAAAGCAGGTGTCTGCCGCTGCACAGGAACCTGAAGCGGCGTATGTAACAAAGACATCAACGTTCGATGAGGGCGGCCGTGGAGCAACTCAGCCGGCGAGCGACCATCTCGGGGCTGAGAGCGGTACGAGGACAAAAAGAGCAATTACGCGTCCTCCCGAGAAGGCGGCTCTTTCAATTTCAGCATCTGTGACTTGATAGTCCTGACCAATCGTTCAGCGGCACCGTTTGACTGTGGCGAAAAGGGCGCGGACGTCAGATGTTGAATACCATTGGCCTTGCAGAATGACTGAAATTCTGCGGACATGAATTGTGGGCCTTTGTCGGAAACAATAGTCTGTGGAAGACCTTCAATGCAAAAGATAGCGGATAACGTTTGGATGGTGGCAGATGACGTCGTGGAAGACATCCGGACAACAAGAGGAACATTACTGAATGAATCTACCACTACCAACCATCGAGCATTCCAGAATGGACCAGCAAAATCGATGTGTAAGCGTTGCCAAGGGGAAGTGGCTTTTGGCCATGCAAAGAATTTCTGCGGTGGTGCTGATTGTTTTTCGGCACACACCATGCAAGAAGAACACATATTCGTAATCGCGGCATCGATTCCGAACCAAGTACAGTGCTGACGAGAAAGTTGTTTCGTTCTCACTATACCCCAATGTCCATGGTGGAGAAGCTGTAAGACAGAGGACTGTAACGAACGTGGTACCAAGACCCTGGACTGATCATTATCAGAACGCAACAACAAAACACCAAGTCGTACAAAAAGTGTCTCCTTGTGAGCAAAAAATCGGCGAACCAACGGGTCCCCAATCCGTGACTTTGACAAGGGCCATTGCGTAGCAACAAAACGCAGAACGGGAGCCAGGATAGGATCGACAGCTGTGGCTGTAGCTACACGAGGAAAATCAAGCGGAAACGATTCGACCACGTCATCGGTTGCCGCATCAATGAACATGCAAGCAAGTTAGGAGGAATCGAATGCCCTATACTCAGCAACAGGCAAGCGGGACAACGCATCGGCGTTTCCGTGCTTAGCAGTGGACCGATACAAGATATCGTAGCGGTACTACGAGAGGAAAATAGACCAGCGAATGAATTTCTGCGCTGTACGTGGAGGTACAGGCTTGGTCGGATGTAAAAGCGATGTCAAGGGTTTGTGGTCTGTGATTGTGGTAAAGTGACGACCATACAAGAAATCATGAAACTTTGCAACACCAAATACGAGAGCCAATGCTTCTTTCTCGATCTGTGAATAATTTCTTTTCGCAGACGAGAGAAATTTGGACGCAAAGGCAATAGGGCGATCGTGCGATCCATCTTTGTGCGCAAGCACAGCACCGATCCCCAAATCTGATGCATCCACCATCAACAAGAGGGGCTTCTGGGGATCGAATGGCGTAAGGCAAGTATTGGAAGCCAACGCCGATTTCAGCTGGCGAAAGCCGCGGTCGCATTCCGTCGTCCAGTCGAACGGAACACCCTTACGGCGTAAGCGATGAAGCGGAGCTGAAATGGAAGAGGCAAGCGACACATATTTATTATAATACGTAATTTTTCCCAGCACACTCTATAGCTGCTTCAAATTCTGCAGCGAAGGCAAGGCTTGTATGGCACGAAGGTGCGTGGGACTGGGATGTATGCCTTGGGCATTGAGTACATGGCCCAAGTATGGCAAGTCCCGAGCAAGAAACACACATTTGTCCTTTCGCAAGCGAAGATCACCTTGTCGCAAGACCTGTAATAATGTTCTTCTTCGGTCTTTCCGGAGATCACAATATCGTCCAGATAATTTGCTGCAGTAGGGACCGTCGCACAAACAGTTTGTAGATATTGCTGAAACAATGCAGGGGCGGATGCACACCCGAATGGCAATCGTTTGAATCGATGCAAACCAATATGCGTATTAACCACCAAAACGCGCTGGGATTCTTTGTCCACCGGTATTTGCAAGTACGCATCGGCGAGGTCCAACTTCGAAAAATATTTACCCAGGCACAGTTTGTCAAAAAGTTTTTCCAGGCGGGGTAAAGGAAAAGTTGCAATCACTAGTTGTGGATTCACTACTGTTGCCTTGAAGTCCACACAAAGTCTCAACTTTCCGGAAGGTTTTGACAAAATTACTAAGGGTGGTGCCCAGTGAGAAGCCTGCACACGTTCAATTACACCTTGTTATTCCAAATCGTGTAATGTTTTTGCGACCTCATCACGCAATGCGTGGGGAACATTGCGCGCTCTGAAAAAATTCTGTTGCGCGTTTACTTTCAGTTTCAAATGTGCTTTATAGTTCTTAGCGCAACCGAAGCCCGGTGCAAAAATGTCTGCAAATTCTTCACATAGACGAGATACACTGTCTGAAGGCACCCTCTGGTTCACTGATAGCACCTGATTTACTATAGACAAGTTAAACAACTGAAATAAATCGAAACCAAACAAGTTCACTGCAGAAGAAGAACTAAGGACGTAAAATGACACAAATTTGTTTGTCCTTTGCATGTTGCAAGAAGGCTGCACTGTACTAACACAGGGATATTTAGACCGTAATAGCTAGTTAACTGGACATTTGCGGCACGCAACGGAGGTGTGCCCAGCAGTTTGTAAGTGTCTTGATTGATCAGTGAAACTGCAGCTCCAGTATCGAGCTGGAATGGTATCACTTTGCCGTTAATGTTCAAGTCTACAAAAAGTTTATTGTCCTGCTGACGACAAGAGCGACTGTCTCGTGCAACGTGAAAAGACACTGGTACATAATCATTTGCGACTTGGCGGGAGTTCCGGCGATGTCGACGCACACTATTTTTGGGACGAACACAGTCACTGTTAGAGAGAGTGGCAATGCGCGGAGTGGAATGAACTACATGAATTTCCATGGGCGAAGTTTCGCGAGCCTGAGTATCCTTTGTTCGATTCCGATTCCGGCGCGAAGCAAAGGGCCTGGAATGGTTTTGAGCTTCCGATCTGAGCTTTTTATGGCAAACACTCTGTACATGTCCTTTTTTATTACAATAAAAGCAAATAGCTTGGCGTGGCGGGCAATTCTCACGCGAATGTTTAGTAGCACACCGCGGGCATGATTTGATCACTGAATTAGCTTGCTGGCGTGGCACACGTGGCTGAGAGCCTGGCGGCAGCGGCGCGGCCGGGCGCGAGGGCTGTTTACTGCTCCGTGCAGCTCGCCCGGCGGGCCGGTTAACCTGACACACTGCTGGCGAAGTTTCAAATGATTCCTGAGCAAAGTCAAGTGTGTTCTGCCGATCCAAGATGTCCATCACTTGTTGAAGGGAGGGATTTACTAGTTTCAAAATCTGTACCCTTATACGAAGATCAGAAACGTTCTGTGCAATTGCATCACATACCATATTATCTGAATAAGGGAGTCCAGATTGACACTCAATAGCACAATCCCTAGTAAGGAATTGCAAGGTTGCAACCCACTCCCGATTAGTCTGACCAGCCGTACGTTTTGTACGAAAGAAGGTATACCGTTTGGCAACTACATTGACTGATTCTTTGAAATATGCATCTTATGCAGACAACATTTCTTCGTAGGACAGAGTTGCTACGTCGCGTCGGGGAAATAATTTGACTATCACACGGTACGTGGTCACCCCTACTGAAGAAAGGAGAAAAGGCTGCCGCTCGTTACCTCGAATTCTGTAGGCGGCGAGATGGAATCCAAATTGGCGTGACCACTCCGTCCAGCTTTCCAGTGCAGCATCAAAAGATCGAAAACTTGGTGCAACAGCGTGTTGTGGTTGCGTTAGCGGTGGAGCGGCTGCTGGCGCATCGTTTTGCATTGCACGTTGACCCTGGACGAGCTGTCCAAGGGCATCCAGTAAGGCCTGCGTCTGCTGATTCTGTAAGCGATAAAATTCGGACAGTACATCTGGAGAAGCCATTACACAGGTAAATCAGGCCAACTGAGATAAGAACACTGTTACTCTCGTCGCCAATGTTGTGGTTGGTAGGAGAGCCAACACCGTGTTACTAAAGGAGGCCGAAATGCACGCGTTTTAGCTCACGCAGGCTGGCGTGAGGTCTGGAACATGAAAAGGGAATTAGAATTGAGAAAAACGGACGTATCTGGTGGAATACTTAATTTTAATCCATTAATGACGAACGTGGCTCTTGACATATAATGGCGTCTTGCTAGGTCGTAGCAAATAACGTAGCTGAAGGCTATGCTAACTATCGTCTCGGCAAATGAGAGCGTAATTTGTCAGTGAACCATCGCTAGCAAAGTCGGCTCTACAACTGGGGCGAGTGCTAGGAAGTCTCTCTAGACCTGCCGTGTGGTGGCGCTCGGTCTGCAATCACTGATAGTGGTCCGACGTATACTACCGGACCGCGGCCGATTTAAAGGCTACCACCTAGCAAGTGTGGTGTCTGGCGGTGACACCACACTTGGTGTATGTCAGGCCAAACTGTAAACGTGTATTAAACCTGTGAATGATGATGTCATCATAGTTTGCCAAACTGCATCTTTTGTCTCGACATGAAACCAGGGGAATCTCGTATCTCTATCCTTTTCGTTCTACGTCAGTTGTAAATATACCTGAGTGCCATCTCCAATGATTGTCTTATGGAACATCCTGAAGCAAATTCATGATGACAAAATTCAGATAACAGATTGGATCCTGTGTCCAAAATGTTAGTGAGTGATGGTGAACTGTTTTTCCGGGTTGAAGCATCAAATAATTCAATGTTTTGTAAATCTCAGTCGTTCTTTCCTCACAGCCGGATGAGGAAGGTAGGATACATAATTTATAATATCCTGCGTACTGATCGTTTCGCCCTGCTGGTTCTAAATGTAAAGAAATATTTGGGAATGACACGTCTCACAAAACTGAAAGTTTTTAGAAAATTTTCGTTGTAACGATGTGCTACTTTTACCTGCGTTGCAACGATTCGAATGAAGGACTCCTTTCGTCTAGAACAGGCTACTTTTGTTTTGTTGCTACATTCGTTAATCTTACTACCACTTAACAATCGTAAAATTCCATTAGCTTGCTAACGTGCCTTTCTGCGTTCTATAGTCTTGTAGCATACATAAACCAGTGTTGAGCAATATCTGCGTGAAACGATAAAATTAAAGGAAAGAAGGACATAAATGTGAATTGTAAAATAAGAATTTAAAACATAATATTTAAATACTCTGGCAGCGCATAGTGACAGCTTATCTTCCAAAAATGGGATTTTAGAAACAACCTTTAACGTCGCGAGTCAATACGCAATAGCAATAACATGTTATTGCAGTATCCTACTTTGAAGTAGGGGCTCGTAGCTTTGGAGCCATTGGCGCTGGCAATATACGGCCGCTGGTATCTTAGAGTGACTCACTCGCACCTGTCGCTAGCCAAGCCGTGGGAAGCGCAACTTGTGTAGTACCCATCACCTCGCTAATGACCATTCTTATTTTGATGTACACATTTATGTAAGACCCTACGCAAAACTCAAAAAGCTTGCAACGAAAATTAGGGGCTGCTATGATTTTACGTTTGGTGAATATTACACCATATGTTACTGGGTATGAAATTTAACTAACACCCTGCATTTTTGTATAGACTTTGGAGGAGATCTCTATCTGCCTCCGATCTCGAGAAAATGGATCCCATGTAGCGCGCTCACTTCCGATCTCAAGCCCACGAGAATGAAATACTCGCAACATCTCTCATATCTCCTAAACCGCTCGAGACATCGAAACGAAAGTTTGGCGAATGATAGCACACAAGGAGGAGAGTGTTTTGCCAACTCTTAAACACGCGGAGCTTTCTGATCTATGGCGATATTATCAGTACTTATACCTCCCTTTCTATTTATTTCAGTCCAGTGACTAATTTTTTAAGAGTTATCGAGAGTTAGTGAAACAAGAGCTTCGTAGTATGAAAATAAACATGAAATTTCTTCTTTCATGATACTGCAAACCGACACTATAAGGTTTCTCGTAAGCTATTGAGCTCTGTGATGGCCAATTCCTTGTTAAATGAGGCAACCGTTTCGAATTTTCTGTCTCAATAGCTGCTGTGAGACGAGTTTGGCAAATTACACAGTGACAAAGGAAGTACAATTAAACCAGTCACCAAGAGAAATGTGGCCGTTACTCACAAATGGTGATGCTTCTTCGAATGAGAAAAGGTTAACAACTCACACAAAAATAGATTGCCAATTCTGTTCTAATTTCGGTGGAATCCCTTTAACCTATCGTATTTTTAACACTGAGCGACTGGAATGGAAAGTTACCAAAGGATTTTATTCCTTCTCTTGATCTGAGCAATATTAAATTAATGACGAGCGGTCCTTCGGGCAGAATGATAGGCACATGCCAGATACTGGTTACTCACCTACGGCTTGCCAAACCGACAATGTGCGATCGCGAATAAAATAGTTGTTATTGAGAAAAATAAACAATTGATCTGTCGCACAACACAATGTTCAGTGTATTGTCAGCAGCGCGCCGGCCGTAGAGGCCGAGCGGTTCTAGGCACTACAGTCTGGAACCGCGCGACCGCTACGGTCGCAGGTTCGAGTCCTGCCTCGGGCATGGATGTGTGTGATGTCCTTAGGTTAGTTAGGTTTAAGTATAGTTCTAAGTTCTAGGGGACTGATGACCTCAGAAGTTAAGTCCCATAGTGCTCAAAGCCATTTGAACCATTTTTTTGATATTGCGCGCGACAGGAATGCACAAACTAGCCATGTGTGCCTTGTGAGCTGGAGTTCGAAAAACATTGTCATGAAAATAGGTCTGCCTTTGTCAGCAGTACATTTCAACAAATCAAATATTTCTAATCATGACATACTTTTGGGATATTCCTACTTTCGTAATAATACCGATCATTTTTTCATTTGTGTAGCCTGTTGTATAATTAGTTTATTAATGCTGATAATGTGCATACAACAATTGAAATCCTTTTGGATATTGGATATTGATTGGCGTTGGACAGTTTTGGCGCAAAAAGGAACTCGAAGGATTATTTTGATTGGCTGGTCATTTTGAACAACCCATCAGAGTTAAGCATTTCCCGCGCTCTATCAAGCAGTTACAGGCCCGGGAAGGAACGGCAGGGAGTCAGTCGTTGGCTAGCTATTGGACGTACAGGCCACGTAGGACGTGTCCGTCTATGTTATGAGTAAAATGACGAAGTTACTGGTATTTCGCGTCCGTATGGTATTGCCGTGAAAGCAGTTTCATTTACAGACAGACTGTGGAAATTTGAGCTTCGTGAAATGTTTAGTTGGGAAGATAAACGCATTAGAATTTTCGGCCTCTGTAGCATTCCGCGTGGCATGCTTCATATTCATCTATGGAAAAGTTGGCGAGCAGTTTTTTTTATTACAAATCCACTGAAAAAAAAGACCGAATGTGAAACTCATACATTTTAGCAAAGCATCGACTGTAGATCACGTAATAATTCGGGTCGGACTTGAGTACATTTCTGGCTGTTTTGCGTGTATACTGGGTTGTATGACCTGTGAGGTGAGGAAATTTATATTAGTCGTTTAAATAAATACGGGCTGATGGATAATTCTTTAATTTTGAACGAAAAGAAATAAAGAACTTGTTGCCGAATTTTGACACTTTTTCTAAAGAACGAAGCACTCGCGCTCCACCCGAAAATCGTTGTAAGATATTACAGGATACCTTGCTATCAGAGTTTAGGCGGACTTTGCAAACGTAAGTATTGACGATGTTTTTCTTCAACGCTGCTTTTAACATCGTCTGAACAGTATCAACGTATGCAGAGAATCGGGCTGGTGACCAGATGCCGTACTGAGGCAGGTGGAACTTTTTGTAGTGCACAGTACGACGAAAGACAGTGGTCATACAATTACGGAACGCAACGCGACTTTTAACCCGCCTACCCGCACAGCGTGGATCTACGTGGTTTGAAAGTTTCTCGAAATTATGTTGTAACAAAAGTTATAATTTTTCTAAATTATTAATTGTGGTGCAGTAGTTTGCGAAATTTCAGATTATTAGAATAGCTGTATATAATTTTCAAGAACGTTAATTACAAGTCAACTTTTATACGAAAAACATTATATCATCATATACAGGATATTCCCTCTAAATCAAGATTACATTATGGGCTGCGTTCTACTTCTTAATAGTGAAACTAGGTTGAAACAAAGCTATACTCCCAGATTTCATCAACATCGTCTATTTACGCTTGGGAACGTTCACTTGTTAGTCTTGCCCCATTTTTATTGAACAGTTTTTACCATATTCTTGCTGTTTCTCATCGTTAGAGCCAATAATAGTATTGTACATTCTACTTTCATTCCATTCATCTTGATTTCTATACTGTTTTTAACAGATTATTCTGGCTCTGTATGGGGATTTATTTTCTTGTCGCCTCTCGGCTGTTTAATTACTGCTGCTGATCTCTGTGGCGTTGGCCATAAGACTTCCTTCGTTCCTAAAGATACCCAGCGCTTTCACTTCCTAGAACCTGCACTGCCCCACCTTCGCGTATTCTGTTACAGTCTGCTCATTGCTTACTCAGTGAAGTGTCCATTAGCGTTTATAAAAAAAATGTGCTCCCCCACGGACCAAAAAAATAAGGAGGAAATCTGCAGGTAGTCTAACTGAAGAAATAAAAATGCTCATGAGTCTGAGAGATTCGGGACGTCGATGATACAATCTATGCCCTAAGCCGGATAATCGTCTTGCCTACAAGCAGAACGGTAATAATCGGTCAAGCAGTGAGAAAGAAAACACTCAGGAATGCCCATACGTTGACCGACAACAGAAACAAACTAGCTGCCCTAAGGAAAAACTTGCGTTCTCTTGGTATATGGAAAGTTAAAGCGGCAGCTGATTTCATTTTCGCAGCTGAAGAACTCAACCGATACTTCACATTGACAACAACCACAACGAAACAGAAACTCATTGATTCCTTAATAGTGGCAAACGACTGTAGCACGAAAAATTCTATCCGAACCATGTTACTCGTAATACTGTCACGAAAGCTGTCATGCGTATCAGATCAGCATCTACGGGACACGATGGCACCACAGTCCAAGTGATGAAGATTGCTATTGACTCACTGCTGCCACTATAACAGTTATAGCATCCCCTTGTCTCATGTGATATTCTCCAAACCGTAATTTTATCAGGCAGATTCCATATTTCTAGATGTCCGGAAATCATTTGACTTGGTGCCCAACTGCAGACTGTTAATGATCCGAGCATATGTGTTAGGTTTCGAGATGTGCGATTAGCTTGGAAGCTTTTTAAGTAGTAGAACCCAGCACAGAATTTTCGACGGCGTGTGTTCAGGGCATCTTCGGGAGTGTGCCTGGGAACTGTGATAGGAACGTTTTTATTCTCCATGTACATAAATGGTCCAACGAACAGGGTGAGCAGCAACTTCCGGTTGTTTGCTGATGACACTGAGGTGTTCGGGTAGGTATCCTAGTTGAATGACTATGCGAACATACAAGATGATTTACATAAAATTTCTAGTGACAGCTAGCTCTAAGGGAAGAAAAGCGGATAAATAGGAAAGACATTGTAACCTTCAAATACAGCGTTAGTAGGGTGCAACTTCGATTGAATATCCAGGCATAACGTTGCAAAGCGGTATTAAATGTAATACAAACACCATTTTGGTAAAAGGTGAGGTTGGTGCTCGACTTCGATTTATTGGGAGAAGTATGGGAAAGTGTAACTCTCCATGAAGGAGACGGCGTTTAGAACGTCAGTGCGACGCATTCTCGAGTACTGTTTGAATTTTTGGGATCCCAGCAGAGGACAAATTAAAGTAAGGCATCGAAGCAATTGAGAGGCGGACTGCAGTTTCAATCGGTACATGAGTATTAACGGATGCTTGGTGAACTCAAATGTTAATCCCTGGAGGGGATACGATAATCTTTCCTCAAGATACTACTGCATTTGAGGCTGAGTGCAGAACGATTCCACTGCCGCCAAAGTACAGTCCTGCTCAAAAGTATCCGAACGACCTGATTTGCATTACGCCTGATTCGCATACAACCCGCATAACGCAGCTGTCTACCAGGTCCTCTAATGGCTCCTCGGTACAGTCGTTTGACAATTGAAAATGGTTCCAACAAGTCACCACTAGAAAACACTGCTCTGTATCGCAATAACTCAAGATGTAAAATTATACCACGATACTACATATATCTGGGAACATCTTATCACAGATAAGACTGTCCTTAAGGCTTGTAAGCTCACATTTATTACAATAAATCACATACCTGAAATGTTACCACTCTCATTATTATGTCAGATACGTAATGCAAGTAGTAAGTTCGTCGTATTCATGATTTCCTCTTCAAAGTAACATACCGTACTAATTATTTAACACAAAATGAGATTAAAAATTTAAGTTATTCATGAGCAGCTAGTTGAGAATATGTATTAACTTCAAATGACACACACGAACCGTCTCGTTCTGCATATAGATTCAAACCCAGGTCATCCAGACTAAGCAAAGATTTCGTGACTGACGGAAACTAACAGTCATTCATGATTAGGCATACAGAGAGTGCTATACCTCGATTTTAGACAGTATAAGTTAGCAAATACCAACTTTAAATCGCATAACGCAAGCACTTTTAACGGACACGAATTCCTACACTGCATCTATTGTCCCTGTTGACGAACTACGAGAGGTCTTAAATATTGCTTCTTCACAAGTAACTTACTTGAGTTGCCGTGTGGTAAAGCTTTGTGTTGGACAGGGATTCGAACCCAGAACCTAATCGGATAGATATCGGCGCACAATCAACTGTGACATTTCGGATTTTCTCGGCAGTAGCTAGATGTTTTAACTGAAATGACGAGACGAAACATTAATTTTTTCCTTCCCAGGACTCCAACCCGGCACCTATAGCTGCTATATTCTAGAGTACACGAACGTTAAATATGGGATTGTTACACCAGCAGCGACACGTGAGCATGTTTGAACTAGAAACAATATGACGAAGAGTTCAGTACTGACTGGGAATCGAACCCCACACATATCGTTGTTGACTACACACAAAGAGACGTCAGCTATCAAATTTTTCTTCAGCTCGGAATAACATATTGAGTTATCTCGCAAATAGTTCTGTGTCTCACTGGGAGTCAAAAATGTCAGATACCGTAAGCGTTGACAACGAATGAAAATACATTAAAAATCAAAATCATTATCCACCAGCAGATAGGTGTTCTCATGCTAGACCTTGATAATACATAATGAAATATTTAGTGCCAGGCCAGGATTCGAACCCATTCACGCGCAATATGTGGAGATGTTGAGGAATCTGCAGTTTTGAACAATACATTGTAGCCGAACTTTATTATCACGAAGGGATCAAATTGCCCGTTAAGGACGGTCTGAGTTGCATTTCCAGTTCAAAACGAATTTTATCGACATACAGAAGCTCAGATAAAAGATGGAATAAGTGTCCTGTGAGCCTACATAGCGTTTGCAAATGAAGAAAGGCAGCGCGTTTCTATTATCAAGTAACGTCTTCATCAATTACTTTAGTTTTAATGTAATCTGCGAGTAACTGCTGATGTTTGATATTAACATGAAAAGATTCCGTAGACAGGGAAAGAACCTGGTCTTGGGAAACTACTTCTATAGTGACGAAAAGGCATCAACTGATCTTCAAGCACATGTGTTCCAGCAGTGGTATGAAGAAAATGATATTAATAGTGACGGTAATAATTGAATTATCCGGTAACTTCACACTTCCCAGTGGATTTTCTGGAACTAAGAAACTTGCTGAATTTTTGAAAGTATCAAAATGGCTTCACATGGAGCCTATGATGCCTAGAAGAGTCTAAGTGCAAAACCAATTGGCCTGAAAAAAGCTATTGAGAATGTCAATACCGACCTTTGCGCGATAACAAAATGTAAGCAGTCTGTCGAGTTAAAGGGCAACCCACCCTAAATCTCAGCAGTACTGACTCGTCATTCTAGCCTCATTAGCCCAAATTATCTGGAATTCCTAGCACCTTCAATCCTAATTGGAATAAATATCAACTTATCTCTTTCAACATATGTTCTAGAAGAAATAATATATGAAAATATAGATTGGGATGAGCACGTAACTGCTCTGTACAAGACGGCATCAGCATCTCTGCGTGTCCTACAAAAATATACCATAAAAACCTCTTCCCTCTTGATCAGAAAAAGAAATTACTACGAACACATATACTTCCAGTTATTGATTACACTGAATGTACCCTGCAAGGTCTTTCTCAGGAAAGCTCAAGATAGCTGTAACTGGTCATGGATGCCTGTGTTCGTTGCATCTGTGGTGTTCGACTTCTTATCATATTTCACCATCATATACATACCTATCCTGATTGCGTGCAGACTAGTACAGATTTTTTCCATATCCTTCGGGTTCTCTACAGTCTTACCAACGTGCGTAGTCCTTCATATCTCTCCTGGACCTTAACGTTCTTGTCTCAACAACATTTCAGAAATACCCACTCCTACCAGAGAAAAATCCTTTCTACACCACTCCATGGTTAAGCCACTTTCGCGAAGTCCTTCTCAGAAGCAGGAACTGGACTCTGGCATAACCTCCTGCTCTATTCTAGATAACTGAATAACATTTCTAACTTCAGAATAGAGCTGGTGACGTATCTACTAAAGCACAAATCTTGTTGTTGTTGTTGTTGTCTTCAGTCCTGAGACTGGTTTGATGCAGCTCTCCATGCTACTCTATCCTGTGCAAGCTTCTTCATCTCCCAGTACCTACTACAGACTACATCATTCTGAATCGGCTTAGTGTAGTCATCTCTTGGTCTCCTTCTACGATTTTTACCCTTCACACTACCCTCCAGTACTAAATTGGTGATCTCTTGATGCCTCATCACATGTCCTACCAACCGATCCCTTCTTCTGGTCAAGTTTTGCCACAAACTTCTCTTCTCCCGAATCCTATTCAATACTTCCTCATTAGTTATGTGATCTACCAGTCTAATCTTCAGCATTCTTCTGTAGCACCACATTTCGAAAGCTTCTATTCTCTTCTTGTCCAAACTACACTCCTGGAAATTGAAATAAGAACACCGAGAATTCATTGTCCCAGGAAGGGGAAACTTTATTGACACATTCCTGGGGTCACATACATCACATGATCACACTGACAGAACCACAGGCACATAGACACAGGCAACAGAGCATGCACAATGTCGGCACTAGTACAGTGTATATCCACCTTTCGCAGCAATGCAGGCTGCTATTCTCCCATGGAGACGATCGTAGAGATGCTGGATGTAGTCCTGTGGAACGGCTTGCCATGCCATTTCCACCTGGCGCCTCAGCTGGACCAGCGTTCGTGCTGGACGTGCAGACCGCGTGAGACGACGCTTCATCCAGTCCCAAACATGCTCAATGGGGGACAGATCCGGAGATCTTGCTGGCCAGGGTAGTTGACTTACACCTTCTAGAGCACGTTGGGTGGCACGGGATACATGCGGACGTGCATTGTCCTGTTGAAACAGCAAGTTCCCTTGCCGGTCTAGGAATGGTAGAACGATGGGTTCGATGACGGTTTGGATGTACCGTGCACTATTCAGTGTCCCCTCGACGATCACAAGGGGTGTACGGCAAGTGTAGGAGATCGCTCCCCACACCATGATGCCGGGTGTTGGCCCTGTGTGCCTCGGTCGTATGCAGTCGCTGAAGACGACACGTCTCCATTCGTCCCTCCATTCACGCCTGTCGCGACACCACTGGAGGCGGGTGCACGATGTTCGGGCGTGAGCGGAAGACGGCCTAACGGTGTAAGGTTCAAATGGTTCAAATGGCTCTGAGCACTATGGGACTCAACTGCTGTGGTCATTAGTCCCCTAGAACTTAGAACTACTTAAACTTAACTAACCTAAGGACATCACACACATCCAAGCCCGAGGCAGGATTCGAACCTGCGACCGTAGCAGTCGCACAGTTCCGGACTGCGCGCCTAGAACCGCGAGACCACCGCGGCCGGCTAACGGTGTAAGGGACCGTAGCCCAGCTTCATGGAGACGGTTGCGAATGGTCCTCGCCCATACCCCAGGAGCAACAGTGTCCCTAATTTTCTGGGAAGTGGCGGTGCGGTCCCCTACGGCAGTGCATAGGATCCTACGGTCTTGGCGTGCATCCGTGCGTCGCTGCGGTCCGGTCCCATGTCGACGGGCACGTGCACCTTCCGCCGACCACTGGCGACAACATCGATGTACTGTGGAGACCTCACGCCCCACGTGTTGAGCAATTCGGCGGTACGTCCACCCGGCCTCCCGCATGCCCACTATACGCCCTCGCTCAAAGTCCGTCAACTGCACATACGGTTCACTTCCACGCTGTCGCGGCATGCTACCAGTGTTAAAGACTGCGATGGAGTTCCGTATGCCACGGCAAACTGGCTGACACTGACGGCGGCGGTGCACAAATGCTACGCAGCTAGCGCCATTCGACGGCCAACACCGCGGTTCCTGGTGTGTCCGCTGTGCCGTGCGTGTGATCATTGCTTATACAGCCCTCTCGCAGTGTCCGGAGCAAGTATGGTGGGTCTGACACACCGATGTCAATGTGTTCTTTTTTCCATTTCCAGGAGTGTATTTAACGTCCATGTTTCACTTCCATACATGGCTACACTCCATACAAATACTTTCAGAAATGATTTCCTGACACTTAAATCTATACTCGATGTTAACAAATTTCTCTTCTTCAGAAACGCTTTCCTTGCCATTGCCAGTCTGCAGTTTATATCCTTTCTACTTCGACGATCATCATTTATTTTGCTCCCCAAATAGCAAAACTCCTTTACTACTTTAAGTGTCTCATTTCCTAATCTAATTCCCTCAGCATCACCCGACTTAATTCGACTACATTCCATTATTCTCGTTTTGATTTTGTCGATGTTCATCTTATATCCTCCTTTCAAGACACCGTCCATTCCGTTCAACTGCTCTTCCAAGTCCTTTGCTGTCTCTGATAGAATTACAATGTCATCGGCGAACCTCAAAGTTTTTATTTCTTCTCCATGGATTTTAATACCTACTCCGAATTCTTCTTTTGTTTCCTTTACTGCTTGCTCAATATACAGATTGAATAACATCGGGGAGAGGCTGTAACCATGTCTTACTCCCTTCCCAACCACTGCTTCACTCTCATGTCCCTCGACTGTTATAACTGCCATCTGGTTTCTCTACAAATTGTAAATAGCCTTTCGCTCCCTGTATTTTACCTCTGCCACCTTTAGAATTTGATAGAGAGTATTCCAGTCAACATTATCAAAAGCTTTCTCTAAGTCTACCAATGCTAGAAACGTATGTTTGCCTTTCCTTAATCTTTCTTCTAAGATAAGTCGTAAGGTCAGTATTGACTCACGTGTTCCAACATTTCTACGGAATCCAAACTGATCTTCCCCGAGGTCGGCTTCTACTAGTTTTTCCATTCGCCTGTAAAGAATTCGTGTTAGTATTTTACAGCTGTGGCTTATTAAACTGATTGTTCGGTAATTTTCACATCTGTCAACACCTGCTTTCTTTGGGATTTCGATTATTATATTCTTCTTGAAGTCTGAGGGTATTTCGCCTGTTTCATACATCTTGTCAGGACTGGCTCTCCCAAGGCCGTCAGTAGTTCCAATGGAATGTTGTCTACTCCGGGGGCCTTGTTTCGACTCTGGTCTTTCAGTGCTCTGTCAAACTCTACACGCGGTATCGTATCTCCCATTTCGTCTTCATCTACATCCTCTTCCTTTTCCATAATATTGTCCTCAAGTACATCGCCCTTGTATAGACACTGTATATAATCCTTCCACCTTTCTGCTTTCCCTTCTTTGCTTAGAACTGGGTTTCCATCTGAGCTCTTGATGTTCATACAAGTGCTTCTCTTATCTCCAAACGTCTCTTTAATTTTCCTGTAGGCAGTATCTATCTTACCCCTAGTAAGATAAACCTCTACATCCTTACATTTGTCCTCTAGCCATCCATGATTAGCCATGTTGCACTTCCTGTCGATCTCATTTTTGAGACGTCTGTATTCCTTTTTGCCTGCTTCATTTACTGCATCTTTATATTTTCTCCTTTCATCAATTAAATTCAATATTTATTCTGTTACCCAAGGATTTCTACTAGCCCTCGTCTTTTTACCTACTTGATTATCTGCTGCCTTCACTACTTCATCCCTCAAAGCTACCCATTCTTCTTCTACTGTATTTCTTTCCCCCATTCCTGTCAATTGTTCCCTTACGCTCTCCCTGAAACTCTGTACAACCTCTGGTTCTTTCAGTTTATCCAGGTCATATCTCCTTAAGTTCCCTCGTTTTTGCAGTTTCTTCAGTTTTAATCTACAGGTCAT
Source organism: Schistocerca gregaria (assembly GCF_023897955.1). Classification (NCBI taxonomy): domain Eukaryota; kingdom Metazoa; phylum Arthropoda; class Insecta; order Orthoptera; family Acrididae; genus Schistocerca; species Schistocerca gregaria. Next base: position 38,181,531 of record NC_064925.1, on the reverse strand, counting down.
AACCAATAGATTGTGGTCAGAGTCCACATCTGCCCCTGGATATGTCTTACAATTTAAAACCTGGTTCATAAATCTCTGTCTTGCCATTATATAATCTATCTGAAACCTGTCAGTATCTCCTGGCTTCTACCATGTATACAGCCTTCTTTTATGATTCTTGAACCAAGTGTTAGCTATGATTAAGTTGTGCTCTGTGCAAAATTCTTCCAGGTGGCTTCCTCTTTCATTTCTTTGCCCCAGTCCATATTCACCTACTACGTTTCCTTCTCTCCCTTTTCCTACTACCGAATTCGAGTCACCCATGACTATTAAATTTTCGTCACCCTTCACTATCTGAATAATTTCTTTTATTTGATCATACATTTCTGCAATTTCTTCGTCATCTGCAGAGCTAGTTGGCATATAAACTTGTACTACTGTAGCAGGTGTGGGCTTCGTATCTATCTTGGCCACAATAATGCCTTCACTATGCTGTTTGTTATAGCTTACCCGCATTCCTATTTTCCTATTCATTATTAAACCTACTCCTGCATTACCCCTATTTGATTTTGTGTTTATAACCCTGTATTCACCTGAGCAAAAGTCTTGCTCCTCGTGCCACCAAACTTTACTAATTCCCACTATATCTAACTTTAACCTCCATTTCCCTTTTTAAATTTTCTAACCTACCCGCCCGATTAAGGGATCTGACATTTCACGCTCCGATTCGTAGTTTTCCTTCTCCTGATACCGAAATCCTCTTGAGTAGTCCCCGCCCGGAGATCCGAATGGGGGACTATTTTACCTCCGGAATATTTTACCCAAGAGGACGCCATCATCATTTAATCATACAGTAAAGCTGCATGCCCTCGGGAAAAATTACGGTGGTAGTTTCCTCTTGCTTTCAGCCGTTCGCAGTACCAGCACAGCAAGGCCGTTTTGGTTATTGTTACAAGGCCAGATCAGTCAATCATCCAGACTGTTGCCCCTGCAACTACTGAAAAGGCTGCTGCCCCTCTTCAGGAACCACACGTTTGTCTGGCCTCTCAACAGATACCCCTCCGTAGTGGTTGCACCTACGGTACGGCTATCTGTATCGCTGAGGCACGCAAGCCTCCCCACCAACGGCAAGGTCCATGGTTCATGGGGGGCAAGCATAAATAATGGACACAAATGTTCTTGAACGCACTCGTTACCGCCAAACATACTTAAATTTCCTTTCCCCAGAACTCGCTGTATCGAAAAACATCTATTTTGTACACCTACACATTCTTTGTACGTCTGCCACTATCAGCAATGTCATCGGTCTCTATTACCATTTTTTATTGATTTTAACGTTATTAGTGGCGGCAGAAGCGGTAGTAGAAGTACTGCCAGTTTTTACCTCTCAGCTCATAGTATTAGTCACATTATTTGTATTGATACTATAACCATTTTGATACTATTTATCATATTAAAACTTCTATTTTTTAGGTAAATATGACGTAAAAATGTACTTCATATGTGAAACTTTGGTGAGATGCATGACAGGGCCCGATGGTCCTAAGCTGTTCAGGTTGAGAAATAAATAAATTTCTCCTGAAAGTAGTTCTAAGCTGATGGCTGGGAGTTTAACGGTGTGTGTCACAGCTACAGCTGCTGGTGTTGCGGCTTAAGATTGAGTAAGTGTCACGTTTGCAACCGATTAGGATGCAGTATCTGCTATCGTTCATGTTCCTTTCAAAACTGCCCAGTTAGCAATGTCGACATATTCTACGCAGTTCTTTACGGGCGTGTTTGGCTACGTTTGTCCGTAGTATTTCCATTTACTGCTCCTTGATGACTGATATTCGAGTGCCCCCTCTAGTCTTCCTCTCCTGTGTAATGCAATCTTTCGGTGAGATGGCGTATTTTAAAGAGCCACTTTTATCAGCGATCCCCACTAATTCGTCCACTACTTCATTAAATATAATGTTAGCGTGTCCCTTGATCCACATAAACGGTAAATTCTACTCGTGAGTACAGACATTTTTTGTGGCATTCTTAGTGTCCGCTACCATTAGATTAGTTTTCCTGAGAAGAGCTCACGTCTGAATGTCTTGGAACAACCTTCTACACTACAGCAAAAGCGCAATGTTTATATTGCGAGTTCCCTCAACTAATTTAAAGCTTCACGCACAGTTCGTTGTCGCTTCTATGGAAAGTCTCCCTGGGAACTGGAATCAGATTCTTTGCAACATGTGCTTGGCCACAGGAACACGCAACAACCCCCGCCATTAGGTGTGGTTTTGGAGCCGTTATTATATACACTACCGGACAAAAGTTTTAGATTACTTATCACAACTATGGATTTTTAATTAAAACAGAGAATTCATAGTCAATATTTTATCACATCCTCGATTCCGATAATGGAACAATTAGAATCATGTAAAGCTGGAAGCGCCTGTACTGAGTACTTGACTGGTTGTTCACCTAGAGGGGCACTGATGAGCACCCGCTACAACACTGACGTACCTTGACCTAAGCTGGTTCCGTTCTAGCAGGCCCCATTCCTTGAGCTCGCGTTAGTGTACAGTACAGTGGGTGGATCTGGCAGTGTGCTTCTATACCTAGTGGGTTCATAACGTATTATCTCCTAAGGAGACAGAATCAGAAGACTGGAATTCAAAAACGTGCTGCAATTTAGCCCTGCAGGAACGTTGCTCTAGAAAGACAACAGCAACAAAAGTTGGCATAACCGCATCTACAGTGATATACAGGGTGAGTCACCTAACACTACCGCTGGATTTATTTCGTAAACCACATCAAATACTGACGAATCGATTTCACAGACCGAACGTGAGGAGAGGGGTTAGTGTAATTGGTTAATACAAACCATACAAAAATGCTCGGAAGCATGTTTTTTAACAGGAACCTACGTTTTTTAAATGGAACCCTGTTAGTTTTGTTAGCACATCTGAACATATAAACAAATACGTAATCAGTGCCGTTTGTTGCACTGTAAAATGTTAATTACATCCGGAGATATTGTAACCTAAACTCTATTTGTTGTAATGGCAATCGGCATTATAAAATGCACACATTGTAACGGGGTTTCCAATGTAGTTGTTGCACACCCAGTTACGAGTTGGTATTTCATACAGACCGTCCTCCTCCCGGTAATTTGCTAGCACTGCCCCTCGAGCTGCAATTTTCGTCTGTATACGCCGTGCAAACAACAAAGATTGTTTAACAATAATGGCCACCTTTGAAATAGTTACTTCAGTTCCGTTAGTGAACGTTGAAGATAAGCGGAAAACATTGCGGACATGTCGGTAGAATTAACAAAGAATTGTAACGCGTACTTAGAGAACTGCTTTGACATTCCTTTGGAGTATTAACTCCGGCCTGACGCATTCTACTTTTCACCTGCCCAATAAAGCGTCTCGGATTCGCATAGTTTATTGTTCTAATTGTTAATATCCACTTTGAACTAACACTGCCTCTCTTTCAGTGTCTATTATAGCGAATATTTGCTCCCTTATCAAGATGACGGTCATCTCGTTGCGCCTGTAGAACACACTGTACTGAACTGTGAGGAAGTCAGCCAGTGACGCAGACAAAAATTTTTGCAATTAATGGTCGATGTTCCGTACGACGTTCCAAAATGGAACAAATACAGCCCCGGAAGGATACATAATTTATACATTTATATAAAAGATCGAATATTCCAGAATATGATTCTATTAAAAGTAGAAGGAAGTCACAGATGCCGAAAGGAAATACACAAACGACTAAGAAATGACTCGGCGAAAGGAGATCGTAGCCAGAAACCGCTTCGTTCTGAGCCCGTGCCCGTATGCGAAACATTATTTTTCAAAGACATAATGTATATCCATTTATTCGATTTTACGATGTTATCAAAGCCTTATCTATTGAGATGTCGCTAACTGACATTTAATTACAATAAATTATACAAAGAAGTAGCAATTTTGATAAACTTCTAGTGCGCTGGTGTCTTGAAACGGGACCCACCAAGTAACGATACGAAAAATACCAAGCACGAAAAACACCAAACACGAATATTTTTAACCAACAATACTTCGCTACCTACATTTCATTACAAAGAACCGTACCACAAGCGGCTCTTTTTTTCTAGAGATCATCAATATGATAGCATTACATCAGATCATATTCAGAGTATTTAAGCAATAATGTAGAAACAGCAGCAATAAGGGCCAAAACTACAAATACGGTGGCTCCTAAATTGCGTTGGTTAGGCAGAAAGCCCTTATGCATCTCATCAGTCACATTTCTGTCCATGAAGCAAAAATCTGCGGCATCTGATTCTACCTGCCTCGGTCGATATGCTGCTTGCTGTGAAATTCGCCGTTGTGACGGCATATATAATGACATGCTTCTCGTCCAAGTTCGCATTCCCGCTTTGAGTGAGAACTGCTTGACCCTTTGTTTACTACCAATGAAATCTGTGTACAGTGAATTACAAAGACAAACTAATAAAAGGGGCCAGAACATTCAGAAAACTGTTTTACAGTATTTTTTTGTATGTCGTTTCAGAGCAAAATTATTAGAAAAACCTATTTTTAGTGTTTGGGAAATTCTGCGAACTGTTGTTATTACTCATGCAGAACGCCGTGTTTCAGTGTGCTGCACAATATATCATCTTGATGTTCCCTCTGTAGGCGTATGCTGCAGCTTCATTTAGCCGTCCGGCGTGTGGAACGCAAGCTTTAAAATAGCTAATGCTTCTTGATTATTGCTGTTATCGTTGTCGAGAGCGTTGAATGCCCCACGACCCATAGAATCATAGAAGCTGTAACCTTTATCAAACTCAATCTTCGTTGTGAATTAATTTCGCAAAATATTATGCTACACTGACTATAGCCACGTGAAGAACAATCCACGTTATTCGTTGTCAGTGTTTCACTTTGATTGTCGTTGAGATTACTGACTTCTGATAGCTTCACAGTGGCCAGATGAGCAGCACACAGATTCCATTGTTCCGTGATTCTATGGCTGAGCAGACGAGACGACTCAACACTTATTTGCCAATGATTACACACTGAAGCCATGCATGACTCTCTTGCTGAGGACGAAAGGTGACTCGTAGTAATGAGTTACGGCACTCAAAATGTAAATTAAAGGCGCCTCAGCAAAACCTGAAGTTCTCCGAACTGTGTAACCACAAACTCGATACACACAGTTTACTGTGGCCGCCATTGGAGGTCAGATGTAATTCACCCTTAAGACAGGGGGTTCATAGGGTTCATAGAACCACCTTCACACTATGTCTCTTCAGTTCCACTCCCGAACGGCGCGCAGGAAAAACAAACGGTTAAATACATTTAAATCTTTCTGTGCGAATACTGGTTTCTCTTATTTTATTTTTACGTTCGTTTCTCCCTATAGGTGGGGGTGCAGCTCCAGTACAAGCTAAGTGGGGAGCATTGTTCTCTTATGGAACCAAACTGGCCAGTTGCTTTAGTACCACTTATATAAATAAAGCTTTCATTTAGGTCCTCCTTTTGTTCATTTAAGAGGTAATCTATAACTATCGTGACAGTTACTATAATTTATGGCCATGGTAGGTGTCGAGTAGCCTACATGCGTTCATGTTTGCAGAGGAATTCGATTACTTTCGGTGTGAAGCGGCAACTGTCATGTCCACCTCCGTAGCTACGTGGTTATCGAGGGGAATTGCTAAGTGAGGGGTCTCAGGTTCAGTTCCTGCTAGGTCGGAGATTTTATCAGTTTTCGGACTGCATGTTGTGTTGTCCTTCCTTTGGTATCGTCATAATTGACATTACTTTTGAGAAGGCTGAATGGGCATGGCCCAGAAGCCCGTAAAATTACAAAATGAAAAAAAAAAACTATCATAATGAAGACGGCAACTTATGAGCCACAACTGACGCCTCTCCTCCCCCACTGGAGCAGTGTGCTCTTTCTCCTACCAACACTGTTGTCGTGTGCTCGCATTGGTCCTCCCACCACCGCCACCACCCTCCTCCCTAGTGCCTCCATCTTGCTGAGACTGTCAGTCTGTCCCCCCACTGAGCAACTGCATGAAACATCTGCAATTTCCAGCATGGTAATGCTTCCTCATTGCTGTTTGCCGATTATTTGAGGAACGTGGTTGTAAATATGGAACTAAACATCAAAAGACACCAAAAAATGCACTATTGCTACTGTCATATTATAGCAAATAATGTTCCTACATAAGAAGAAAATAGGACTTTGTATCTAACATTACACCAAATAAATAGCAATTATGCGTAAAAATGTGTAGTTAACGTCACTCTGTATCAACAAATTACTCACTTTCTACTTTGATAGTACAATACTAAGGTAAATAAGTCATATACGGTATCAATGTATTTCATTATATACCTTATGCACACTGGTCAAATCAATGCAGTCCATCTCCTCCTTCTCGTTCGCTCCAGTAATAACATGGACACACTGCCTGATGTCTCTCTTGCAGCATGATTTGCATCAAATTCAAAATGCTTAAGGGTGTGATGATGGTTTAGCACAACTAAGAGGGTACTTGCTAATAGAGAAAGGGAGTAGCCCTCATTGACAACGAGTCTGCACCTCATGGGCTAGCGGCTAACGATGCTGGATCACGGGGTCCCGAGTTCGATTCCCGGCCGGGTTGTGGATTTTCCCTGACCGGGGAATGGGTGTTTGTGTTGTTCTCATCATTCCATCATCATTCATGAAAGTGGCTTGATTCCACTGTGTACAGATTGGGAATGTGTACAGGCACTGACGAACGAGCAGTTCAGCGCCCGACAAACCAAACATCGTCATCATTACCAACTGGTCCCGCTAAACCAGCCACAAAATTTATACAGAAGAAGAGAATAAAACTTATTTTAAAAAAGCCATTTTTATTCGATACTTCATTTACTACCTTCACAGCGCAGTTTAATGGAAGATGTGCCATCAACATAGCAATTTACATCGAACTGTAAATGCTTGTCACAGAGGCATACTTGGAAATAACCTCATCACTATGAAACACAGGTGGTAGCTTTTGAAATTTCTATGGTCTATTACACAAAGCAGATATTAGTTTTTAGGAAACAGATAGCAAGTACTCTATTGCATTCAAATTATAGCGCTCATCTATAATTCTTTTATAAACTTTAGGAATAACTTTATACAATTTTTAGATACAAGTGGGTAGAGAATATATATTGCTATCTTTTCACCCCAAAGAGACAATACAGTCTTAAATGTCATTATCGGTCTAGACACATCAACACTTGTACTGCGAGAGATGGTCTAGAAAAGCATCTGACTGATTGTTCCACGTAGGAACCGGTAGATGTGGAAATGACAATTGGAAACAAAAAATGCCAGCACGAGGAACGTTGCCCCTTCACAGCATACACTGACGTTAAATGTCTACTCATTCTTATCGCGCTCCGTAAGGGAGGCTGCACATATGCAACCTTTACAGAGCAGCATGTACCATATGTTGCGACATATAGAGTTGTATGGTGGTATGACTCAGGTAAAAATCGTTTGATACCATTTGTCAGGGATAATTCTGGGAGGTGGCTGCTCAGTGAGGTAGAACATGTTGCGTGGTATTTTGATCACAATAACGGCACCAACATCTCCATAATCATCCCACAGGGGGAGTTCTGCAGCGCAGCATACAATGTAGGCAACTTAAACAACTACATGCCGTGACTCATACTCACATCTTTCCACAATTTGATCAGTTATAATGAAGATTTCCTAACTGTGCACTTGGGTGATTTTGGTTTGCACAATGACCAGATCGTGTCCTGCCTGAGAGCGCTCAGACACACATCCTGTTCTCCAGGCGAATGACGCCAAACATTACATCACAGTTCCTGGACTTAATTCGACTTATGCAAGCGCTGCTTTAGAAATATGTTAGGAGGACACGTAAATCTCTAAAGCTGCATTTGCCGATGATTTGAACTTCCACTCATGACGAATAATGTTGTGTTTCCCTATAAATACCTCAATTTCAAAGAGAGACTCAACTAAGTCACATTGCCTGACACAACCACATTCACCAGTAATCTTACAGGCAATACCATAACGTATTCCCAGTATATGCATCTGGTGAATGTTTAGCAGGAATTCAGCTTCTATGATTTAGGGGAGTATGCAAAGCTACGTGTGGGCATGGACGTACAATTACTTGCAGATATTTTCGAGCAGTTCTGGATAGTATGCATGACCACATACACTTTGAATTCCACATTATATTACATGTCGACACTGAATTTTTGATCAATCTGAACATGGTTTTCTTTTTTTAGAATGCGGCATGCATGGTAGACTTTGGCAATGTGTGCACAGACACGCCAAGGCAAACAAGACGTGAATGGGCGGGCAAATGTCTCTGAGCACTATGGGACTTAACTTCTGAGGTCATTAGTCCCCTAGAACTTAGAACTACTTAGACGTAACTAACCAAAGGACATCACACATATCCATGCCCGAGGCAGGATTCGAACCTGCGACCGTAGCGGTCACGCAGTTCCAGACTGTAGAGCCTAGAACCGCTCGGCCAAATCGGCCGGCAATGGGCGGACAGTTTACAGCATATGAGTATGAGAGTTACATACGTATCTTCGTGTTAACAACTTGTACGGATATGCCACGCAACATAATCAGGCTGTTGGGAAGTTTGATGGCTGTCTGAGGAGGACAGCCATATATTAGGTGATTTCAAAGGTGTGGCAGCTGGTCTGGTAAAGGATGTGGTGTGGAATGTAGACTTCGCATATCTTGCTGGTTTGCATGATACGCACAGCAATAGAGCACCTCGTCCCATAAAAGGACTCCACCTTCAGTCCAATGACGGCACTGGTTCGAAAACAGATATGCATTATGCATTGCAGATATCTCCAGCAAAGTGTTCATTTGGAATGGTTCTCATTAGCGTCACCCATGGCATCCCTTTCAAGCGAAGTCGCTGGTTGAGGAAGTATATTGACGTTAAAACGGAACGGAGGGCTCTTGTGACACGTGACTTAGAGAAATATATATATATTTTAAATTGATGAATAATCCTATTTTCAAGAAAAACGTCGACAAATTAAGAAAACACCACGAAATTGATGTTTACTGCTGGGAGAGGCGTTATGGCGGCATTATTATGTCGCTTGGCCACATTCTTCAGCCAAGGTCTAGTCGTTCTGGAGATAGATACGTTTTCGACGGAGTTCATGAGAGCTGTTTATGTTTATATGTGTATATCGCATATTTCCTAACTCCTTGTGCAGCAATTTCACTGTGCCTTTCTGAAGACCAAATTCTCTGACACAGAGTTACTTTATACGGATGAAGACTGTTTCATCTACTGGATGAAAGACTGCAAACCATATAAAGTAACGAGGAATTCGACACGTCTGGATATTCGACCAATAATACGGTTTACACCTCATAACAAGAGGGTTATCAGAATCAAGTCTACATCTACATCTACATCTACATCCGTACTCCGCAAGCCACCTGACGGTGTGTGGCGGAGGGTACCCTGAGTACCTCTATCGGTTCTCCCTTCTATTCCAGTCTCGTATTGTACGTGGAAAGAAGGATTGTCGGTATGCTTCTGTGTGGGCTCTAATCTCTCTGATTTTATCCTCATGGTCTCTTCGCGAGATATACGTAGGAGGGAGCAATATACTGCTTGACTCTTCGGTGAAGGTATGTTCTCGAAACTTTAACAAAAGCCCGTACCGAGCTACTGAGCGTCTCTCCTGCAGAGTCTTCCACTGGAGTTTATCTATCATCTCCGTAACGCTTTCGCAATTACTAAATGATCCTGTAACGAAGCGCGCTGCTCTCCGTTGGATCTTCTCTATCTCTTCTATCAACCCTACCTGGTGCGGATCCCACACTGCTGAGCAGTATTCAAGCATTGGGCGAACAAGTGTACTGTAACCTACTTCCTTTGTTGTCGGATTGCATTTCCTTAGGATTCTTCCAATGAATCTCAGTCTGGCATCTGCTTTACCGACGATCAACTTTATATGATCATTCCATTTTAAATCACTCCTAATGCGTACTCCCAGATAATTTATGGAATTAACTGCTTCCAGTTGCTGACCTGCTATTTTGTAGCTAAATGATAAGGGACCTATCTTTCTATGTATTCGCATCACATTACACTTCGCTACATTGAGATTCAATTGCCATTCCGTGCACCATGCGTCAATTCGCTGCAGATCCTCCTGCATTTCAGTACAATTTTCCATTGTTGCAACCTCTCGATACACCACAGCATCATCTGCAAAAAGCCTCAGTGAACTTCCGATGTCATCCACCAGGTCATTTATGTATATTGTGAACAGCAACGGTCCTATGACACCCCCCTGCGGCACACCTGAAATCACTCTTACTTCGGAAGACTTCTCTCCATTGAGAATGACGTGCTGCGTTCTGTTATCTAGGAACTCCTCAATCCAATCACACAATTGATCTGATAGTCCGTATGCTCTTACTTTGTTCATTAAACGACTGTGGGGAACTGTGTCAAACGCCTTGCGGAAGTCAAGAAACACGGCATCCACCTGTGAACCCGTGTCTAAGGCCCTCTGAGTCTCGTGGACGAATAGCGCGAGCTGGGTTTCACACGATCGTCTTTTTCGAAACCCATGCTGATTCCTACAGAGTAGATTTCTAGTCTCCAGAAAAGACATTATACTCGAACATAATATGTGTTCCAAAATTCTACAACTGATCGACGTTAGAGATATAGGTCTATAGTTCTGCACATCTGTTCGACGTCCCTTCTTGAGAACGGGGATGACCTGTGCCCTTTTCCAATCCTTTGGAACGCTTCGCTCTTCTAGAGACCTACGGTACACCGCTGCAAGAAGGGGGGCAAGTTCCTTCGCGTACTCTGTGTAAAATCGAACTGGTATCCCATCAGGACCAGCGGCCTTTCCTCTTTTGAGCGATTTTAATTGTTTCTCTATCCCTCTGTCGTCTACTTCGTTATCTACCATTTTGTCAACTGTGCGACAATCTAGAGAAGGAAGCACAGTGCAGTCTTCCTCTGTGAAACAGCTTTGGAAGAAGACATTTAGTAATTCGGCCTTTAGTCTGTCATCCTCTGTTTCAGTACCATTTTGGTCACAGAGTGTCTGGACATTTTGTTTTGATCCACCTACCGCTTTGACATAGGACCAAAATTTCTTAGGATTTTCTGCCAAGTCAGTACATAGAACTTTACTTTCGAATTCATTGAAAGCCTCTCGCATAGCCCTCCTCACACTACATTTCGCTTCGCGTAATTTTTGTTTGTCTGCAAGGCTTTGGCTATGTTTATGTTTGCTGTGAAGTTCCCTTTGACTCCGCAGCAGTTTTCTAACTCGGTTGTTGTACCACGGTGGCTCTTTTCCATCTCTTACGATCTTGCTTGGCACATACTCATCTAACGCATATTGTACCATGGTTTTGAACTTTGTCCACTGATCCTCAACACTATCTGCACTTGAGACAAAACTTTTGCGTTGAGCCGTCAGGTACTCTGTAATCTGCTTTTTGTCACTTTTGCTAAACAGAAAAATCTTCCTACCTTTTTTAATATTTCTATTTACGGCTGAAATCATCGACGCAGTAACCGCTTTATGATCGCTGATTCCCTGTTCTGCATTAACTGATTCAAATAGTTCGGGTCTGTTTGTCACCAGAAGGTCTAATATATTATCGCCACGAGTCGGTTTTCTGTTTAACTGCTCAAGATAGTTTTCAGATAAAGCACTTAAAAATATTTCACTGGATTCTTTGTCCCTGCCACCCGTTATGAACGTTTGAGTCTCCCAGTCTATATCCGGCAAATTAAAATCTCCACCCAGAACTATAACATGGTGGGGAAATCTACTCGAAATATTTTCCAAATTATTCTTCAGGTGCTGATCCACAACAGCTGCTGAGCCCGGGGGCCTATAGAGACATCCAGTTATCATGTCTGAGCCTGCTTTAACCGTGACCTTCACCCAAATCATTTCACAATTCGAATCTCCGTCAATTTCCTTCGATACTATTGCACTTCTTATCGCTATAAACACGCCTCCCCCTTCACTGTCCAGCCTATCTCTGCGGTATACATTCCAATCAGAGTTTAGGATTTCATTACTGTTTACGTCTGGTTTCAGCCAACTTTCTGTTCCTAGTACTATATGGGCGTTGTGACCGTTTATTAATGAGAGCAGTTCTGGGACCTTTCTATAGACGCTCCTGCAGTTTACTATTAGCACATTAATATTGTTATTCCTTTTTGCATTTAGCCTACTCCTGCCTTGCCGCGTCTCAGGAGGCGTCTTGTCGGGCCTAGGGAGGGAATTCTCTAACCTAAAAAAACCCCATGTGCACTCCACACGTACTCCGCTACCCTCGTAGCCGCTTCCGGCGTGTAGTGCACGCCTGACCTATTCAGGGGGACCCTACATTTCTCCACCCGATAGCGGAGGTCGAGAAATTTGCACCCCAGCTCTCCGCAGAATCGTCTGAGCCTCTGGTTTAAGCCTTCCACTCGGCTCCAAACCAGAGGACCGCGATCGGTTCTCGGAACGATACTACAAATAGTTAGCTCTGATTCCACCCCGCGAGCGAGGCTTTCCACCTTCACCAACTCCGCCAACCGCCTGTACGAACTGAGGATTACCTCTGAACCCAGACGGCAAGAGTCATTGGTGCCGACATGAGCAACAATTTGCAGTCGGGTGCACCCAGTGCTCTCTATCGCCGCCGGTAGGGCCTCCTCCACATCTCGGATGAGACCCCCCGGCAAGCAGACAGAGTGAACACTGGCCTTCTTCCCCGACCTTTCCGCTATTTCCCTAAGGGGCTCCATCACCCGCCTAACGTTGGAGCTCCCAATAACTAATAAACCCCTCCCCCCGTGTGCCTGCTCGGACCTTGCTGAAGGAGCAGCCACATGTCCACTCACAGGCACAGCGGGCGATGCCACACGGCCAGCCCCCACATTGACCCTCCGCCTCGTGCGCCGCGAACGCCGCTGAACACGCCACTCCCCTTGGGGAGAGGGTGGCCCAAACGCGCCCGGTACCCGCGAAGATGTCTCGACAGCAGGGACAGTGGGTGAAGAATGTAACACCTGGGGTGTACCTTGCGACGCACCAGACTCCCCACTGCCGCTACACTCCGAGGCAGCAGCCTGAAGACGGCTGACCGCGGACATCAACACGCTCAGCTGTTCGCGAAGAGTGGCCAGCTCCTCCTGCGTCCGTACACAGCAGCCACACATCCTAGCCATCCTAAGAAATCAATTTACTATAGAGTGTTAATCAGCTTTTAACTAGACTGCTAATTCTTATCGGTTGTAAAGCCGCGTCAGTTCGAATAAAATTCTCAAGGTTTCTATGGCTATCTCCGCCATTGTTGTCAGGAGCAGGGGACAGCACTATGTTCTGATTTTATAACCACGAATGTGGCGACTGGCACCAGTGACAGCACTATGTTCTGATTTTATAACGACAGATGTGGCGGCTGGCACCAGTGACAGCACTACGTTCTGATTTTATAACCACAGATGTGGCAGTTGGCACCAGTGACAGCACTATGTTCTGATTTTATAACCACGGATGTGGCGGCTGGCACCAGTGACAGCACTATGTTCTGATTTTATAACCACGGATGTGGCGGCTGGCACCAGTGACAGCACTATGTTCTGATTTTATAACCACGGATGTGGCGGCTGGCACCAGTGACAGCACTATGTTCTGATTTTATAACCACAGATGTGGCAGCTGGCACCAGTGACAGCACTATGTTCTGATTTTATAACCACGGATGTGGCGGCTGGCACCAGTGACAGCACTATGTTCTGATTTTATAACCACAGATGTAGCGGCTGGCACCAGTGACAGCACTATGTTCTGATTTTATAACCACGGATGTGGCGGCTGGCACCAGTGACAGCACTATGTTCTGATTTTATAACCACGGATGTGGCAGCTGGCACCAGTGACAGCACTATGTTCTGATTTCATAACCACGGATGTGGCGGCTGCACCAGTGACAGCACTATGTTCTGATTTTATAACCACGATTGTGGCTGCTGGCACCAGTGACAGCACTATGTTCTGATTTTATAACCACGGATGTGGCGGCTGGCACCAGTGACAGCACTATGTTCTGATTTTATAACCACGGATGTGGCGGCTGGCACCAGTGACAGCACTATGTTCTGATTTTATAATTACAGATATGGCGGCTGGCACCAGTGACAGCACTATGTTCTGATTTTATAACCACAGATGTGGCGGCTGGCACCAGTGACAGCACTATGTTCTGATTTTATAACCTCGAATGTGGCGGCTGGCACCAGTGACAGCACTATGTTCTGATTTTATAACCACGGATGTGGCTGCTGGCACCAGTGACAGCACTATGTTCTGATTCTATAACCACGGATGTGGCGGCTGGCACCAGTGACAGCACTATGTTCTGATTTTATAACCACGGATGTGGCGGCTGTCACCAGTGACAGCACTATGTTCTGATTTTATAACCACAGATGTGGCGGCTGGCACCAGTGACAGCACTATGTTCTGATTTTATAACCTCGAATGTGGCGGCTGGCACCAGTGACAGCACTATGTTCTGATTTTATAACCCCGGATGTGGCGGCTGGCACCAGTGACAGCACTATGTTCTGATTTTATAATTACAGATGTGGCGGCTGGCACCAGTGACAGCACTATGTTCTGATTTTATAACCACGGATGTGGCGGCTGACACCAGTGACGGCACTATGTTCTGATTTTATAACCACGGATGTGGCGGCTGGCACCAGTGACAGCACTATGTTCTGATTTTATAACCACGGATGTGGCGGCTGGCACCAGTGACAGCACTATGTTCTGATTTTATAACCACGAATGTGGCGGCTGGCACCAGTGACAGCACTATGTTCTGATTTTATAACCACGAATGTGGCGGCTGGCACCAGTGACAGCACTATGTTCTGATTTTATAACCACGGATGTGGCGGCTGGCACCAGTGACAGCACTATGTTTTGATTTTATAATTACAGATGTGGCGGCTGGCACCAGTGACAGTACTATGTTCTGATTTTATAACCACGGATGTGGCGGCTGGCACCAGTGACAGCACTATGTTCTGATTTTATAATTACAGATATGGCGGCTGGCACCAGTGACAGCACTATGTTCTGATTTTATAACCACGGATGTGGCGGCTGGCACCAGTGACAGCACTATGTTCTGATTTTATAACCACGGATGTGGCGGCTGGCACCAGTGACAGCACTATGTTCTGATTTTATAACCACGAATCTGGCGGCTGTCACCAGTGACAGCACTATGTTCTGATTTTATAACCACGGATGTGGCGGCTGGCACCAGTGACAGCACTATGTTCTGACTTTATAACCACGGATGTGGCGGCTGGCATCAGTGACAGCAATATGTTCTGATTTTATAACTACGAATGTGGCGGCTGGCACCAGTGACAGCACTATGTTCTGATTTTAAAACCATGAATGTGGCAGCTGGCACCAGTGACAGCACTATGTTCTTATTTTATAACCTCGAATGTGGAGGCTGGCACCAGTGACAGCACTATGTTCTGATTTTATAACCCCGGATGTTGCGGCTGTCACCAGTGACAGCACTATGTTCTGATTTTATAACCACAGATGTGGCGGCTGGCACCAGTGACAGCACTATGTTCTGATTTTATAACCACGGATGTGGCTGCTAGCACCAGTGACAGCACTATGTTCTGATTCTATAACCACGGATGTGGCGGCTGGCACCAGTAACAGCACTATGTTCTGATTTTATAACCACGGATGTGGCGGCTGGCACCAGTGACAGCACTATGTTCTGATTTTATAACCACGGCTGTGGCGGCTGGCACCAGTGACAGCACTATGTTCTGATTTTATAACCACAGATGTAGCGGCTGGCACCAGTGACAGCAATATGTTCTGATTTTATAACCACGGATGTGGCGGCTGGCACCAGTGACAGCACTATGTTCTGATTTTATAACCACAGATGTAGCGGCTGGCACCAGTGACAGCACTATGTTCTGATTTTATAACCACGGATGTGGCGGCTGGCACCAGTGACAGCACTATGTTCTGATTCTATAACCACGGATGTGGCGGCTGGCACCAGTGACAGCACTATGTTCTGATTTTATAACCACGGATGTGGCGGCTGGCACCAGTGACAGCACTATGTTCTGATTTTATAACCACGGATGTGGCGGCTGGCACCAGTGACAGCACTATGTTCTGATTTTATAACCACGGATGTGGCGGCTAGCACCAGTGACAGCACTATGTTCTGATTTTATAACCACAGATGTAGCAGCTGGCACCAGTGACAGCACTATGTTCTGATTTTATAACCACGGATGTGGCGGCTGGCACCAGTGACAGCACTATGTTCTGATTTTATAACCACGGATGTGGCAGCTGGCACCAGTGACAGCACTATGTTCTGATTTCATAACCACGGATGTGGCGGTTGCACCAGTGACAGCACTATGTTCTGATTTTATAACCACGATTGTGGCTGCTGGCACCAGTGACAGCACTATGTTCTGATTCTATAACCACGGATGTGGCGGCTGGCACCAGTGACAGCACTATTTTCTGATTTTATAACCTCGAATGTGGCGGCTGGCACCAGTGACAGCACTATGTTCTGATTTTATAACCACAGATGTGGCGGCTGGCACCAGTGACAGCACTATGTTCTGATTTTATTATTACAGATGTGGCGGCTGGCACCAGTGACAGCACTATGTTCTGATTTTATAACCACGGATGTGGCGGCTGGCACCAGTGACAGCACTATGTTCTGATTTTATAATTACAGATATGGCGGCTGGCACCAGTGACAGCACTATGTTCTGATTTTATAACCACGGATGTGGCGGCTGGCACCATTGACAGCACTATGTTCTGATCTAATAACCACGGATGTGGCGGCTGGCACCAGTGACAGCACTATGTTCTGATTTTATAATTACAGATATGGCGGCTGGCACCAGTGACAGCACTATGTTCTGATTTTATAACCACGGATGTGGCGGCTGGCACCAGTGACAGCACTATGTTCTGATTTTATAACCACGGATGTGGCGGCTGGCACCAGTGACAGCACTATGTTCTGATTTTATAACCTCGAATGTGGCGGATGGCACCAGTGACAGCACTATGTTCTGATTTTATAACCCCTGATGTGGCGGCTGGCACCAGTGACAGCACTATGTTCTGATTTTATAACCACAGATGTGGCGGCTGGCACCAGTGACAGCACTATGTTCTGATTTTATAACCTCGAATGTGGCGGCTGGCACCAGTGACAGCACTATGTTCTGATTTTATAACCACGGATGTGGCTGCTGGCACCAGTGACAGCACTATGTTCTGATTCTATAACCACGGATGTGGCGGCTGGCACCAGTGACAGCACTATGTTCTGATTTTATAACCACGGATGTGGCGGCTGGCACCAGTGACAGCACTATATTCTGATTTTATAACCACGAATGTGGCGGCTGGCACCAGTGACAGCACTATGTTCTGATTTTATAACCACAGATGTGGCGGCTGGCACCAGTGACAGCACTATGTATGATTTTATAACCACGGATGTGGCGGCTGGCACCAGTGACAGCACTATGTTCTGATTTTATAATTACAGATGTGGCGGCTGGCACCAGTGACAGCACTATGTTCTGATTTTATAACCACGGATGTGGTGGCTGGCACCAGTGACAGCACTATGTTCTGATTTTATAATTACAGATATGGCAGCTGGCACCAGTGACAGCACTATGTTCTGATTTTATAACCACGGATGTGGCGGCTGGCACCATTGACAGCACTATGTTCTGATTTTATAACCACGGATGTGGCGGCTGGCACCAGTGACAGCACTATGTTCTGATTTTATAACCACGAATCTGGCGGCTGGCACCAGTGACAGCACTATGTTCTGATTTTATAACCACGGATGTGGCGGCTGGCACCAGTGACAGCACTATGTTCTGATTTTATAACCACGGATGTGGCGGCTGGCACCAGTGACAGCACTATGTTCTGATTTTATAACTACGAATGTGGCGGCTGGCACCAGTGACAGCACTATGTTCTGATTTTAAAACCATGAATGTGGCAGCTGGCACCAGTGACAGCACTATGTTCTTATTTTATAACCTCGAATGTGGCGGCTGGCACCAGTGACAGCACTATGTTCTGATTTTATAACCCCGGATGTGGCGGCAGTCACCAGTGACAGCACTATGTTCTGATTTTATAACCACAGATGTGGCGGCTGGCACCAGTGACAGCACTATGTTCTGATTTTATAACCACGGATGTGGCTGCTGGCACCAGTGACAGCACTATGTTCTGATTCTATAACCACGGATGTGGCGGCTGGCACCAGTGACAGCACTATGTTCTGATTTAATAACAATGGATGTGGCGGCTGGCATCAGTGAGAGAGGGCCGAAACGATGCGAGGGAGGAAGATGAGGCGGACAGCTCGTAGCAACTCCGACAGGGTGACATCATGTGGCGCAAGAGCCCGGCGACACGTCTGGAGCTGCCTCCCTGCAGGCGATCAGCAGCCGCCGTGGTTTCCTTTCGACACCCAGAACCCACCCCCACCCGCTACTCACTGTGTGCCTCCTGTCTCTGTTATAAGTCTTTTTGTTCATTCTAATCTCGGCCGTCTGTTTTAAAACGGAATCCCATTACGTTCACGCACAAGCCAAGACTCTCGTTTCTCAATCAGTATTCTGTATCCGTTTACCAGGCAATGTTCAGCTTCGGCCGAATTTTCAAACTTCTTAGCCTGCTTTTTCTCTACTTGTTTACACATTGTAGTAAGCAACGGAAGCTATAGTGCGTTTAAAGTCAGTTGCGACTTTTGACAGTTCAGTTCGGATCGAGTGGAGGAGGAAAGCGCAGTTGCCAGCGTGTGCTGAACACGTCAGCATGCGAAGATAACGCCAGACCTGCTCGGTGCGTAAACTGCCGGCCGCGGAAGCTGCTTCGCCTGCAGTCTTTTTCAAACGATTTTGAAGAAACTATGAGGTAGTAAACTGTGATCTTCATTCGTCAGCTTCATGATCAGTTACCTATTACTTTGTTAATTGTCATAGTTATTGTGATATTTCGATATCAACCAAACTACTACGAGAAATTCTTAAAGTTTGGAGTGAAAAATAGGTATCGCTACGAATTTTCGTGTAATGTGATATGTCATATGTTGTTGCATATAAAATTTAGGTAACATATTGAATTATTTATTAAACCTCGAAGGATATAGTTATTTATCTCCAGCGTCCAGACAATGTGTGCAAACGTTTCCGTCACGAGCGCACAAGCCACTGAACAAGGCAGACCGAAATATTCATAAAGCCGTCGTAACTCATGAACTATCTGAGATATCAAACAAGAATTTGTCAAATGACATAACGCAAAGACCAGAGTATTTTGCCATATGATTAATATGAGCAACTTCCATGTCTACCACGGTATTCGTGCAACTACAGAAGTTTTTAAAAGAACTAATACAATGTTCAAGGACCATCAGTAGCCTGTGAAACGAAAACTGCTGTGGGTTTTGGAACAATGTAAATGAACAAGCTGCACATTTATTTTTATACTGGGCTTCCTCATAACTAATGATATGTCTCGCCCTCTGTTGCTAGTTTAATAATACGCTGTTTTATGATTCTGCCACTATTCAAACTGCTGTAGAATCTTAGTGAGATCTATATCTGTAAATTCTGCTGAGTCTAGGCAAAAGAGGTAGTTGCTAACAGAACAAGAAGAGAAGGGAAGTATTACTCAAAACTCGACACAGTCCTTCATGAATCCATGTCTCCTTAAATAAATTTTTGGTATAGGTGACAACTTCACACCGGCACTGTTATGTAACATTTGCAATGACTTCTTTTGTCAGCATTTCAACCTCAATGAGCGTAAATTTCTAATTTCTGCCACATTACTTTTCACCTAGGCCTATATATTCTCAGTCGGATTTAAATGTGGATGATACGGGGGAAGCCTGGTTAAACTACACTCCTGGAAATTGAAATAAGAACACCGTGAATTCATTGTCCCAGGAAGGGGAAACTTTATTGACACATTCCTGGGGTCAGATACATCACATGATCACACTGACAGAACTACAGGCACATAGACACAGGCAACAGAGCATGCACAATGTCGGCACTAGTACAGTGTATATCCACCTTTCGCAGCAATGCAGGCTGCTATTCTCCCATGGAGACGATCGTAGAGATGCTGGATGTAGTCCTGTGGAACGGCTTGCCATGCCATTTCCACCTGGCGCCTCAGCTGGACCAGCGTTCGTGCTGGACGTGCAGACCGCGTGAGACGACGCTTCATCCAGTCCCAAACATGCTCAATGGGGGACAGATCCGGAGATCTTGCTGGCCAGGGTAGTTGACTTACACCTTCTAGAGCACGTTGGGTGGCACGGGATACACGCGGACGTGCATTGTCCTGTTGGAACAGCAAGTTCCCTTGCCGGTCTAGGAATGGTAGAACGATGGGTTTGATGACGGTTTGGATGTACCATGCACTATTCGGTGTCCCCTCGACGATCACCAGAGGTGTACGGCCAGTGTAGGAGATCGCTCCCCACACCATGATGCCGGGTGTTGGCCCTGTGTGCCTCGGTCATATGCAGTCCTGATTGTGGCGCTCATCTGCACGGCGCCAAACACGCATACGACCATCATTGGCACCAAGGCAGCGACTGTCATCGCTGAAGGCGACACGTCTCCATTCGTCCCTCCATTCACGCCTGTCGCGACACCACTGGAGGCGGGCTGCACGATGTTGGGGCGTGAGCGGAAGACGGCCTAACGGTGTGCGGGACCGTAGCCCAGCTTCATGGAGACGGTTGCGAATGGTCCTCGCCGATACCCCAGGAGCAACAGTGTCCCTAATTTGCTGGGATGTGGCGGTGCGGTCCCCTACGGCACTGCGTAGGATCCTACGGTCTTGACGTGCATCTGTGCGTCGCTGCGGTCCGGTACCAGGTCGACGGGCACGTGCACCTTCCGCCGACCACTGGCGACAACATCGATTTACTGTGGAGATCTCACGCCCCACGTGTTGAGCAATTCGGCGGTACGTCCACCCGGCCTCCCGCATGCCCACTATACGCCCTCGCTCAAAGTCCGTCAACTGCACATACGATTCACGTCCACGCTGTCGCGGCATGCTACCAGTGTTGGTAGCGATGGAGCTCCGTATGCCACGGCATACTGGCTGACACTGACGGCGGCGGTGCACAAATGCTGCGCAGCTAGCGCCATTCGACGGCCAACACCGCGGTTCCTGGTGTGTCCGCTGTGCCGTGCATGTGATCGTTGCTTGTACAGCTCTCTCGCAGTGTCCGGAGCAAGTATGGTGGGTCTGACACACCGGTGTCAATGTGTTCTTTTTTCCATTTCCAGGAGTGTATGTATGTCCTTTAGCGTTAGCCTGTTCTTCGGCCTGGTAGCGTGGAGTTTTTGGTCTGTACAGTTCTAAAAGTTCCATTAACCTCGCCTTACACAAGCTAGCTTCAATTTATCAAATCGAATGTTCCTTTGCACGTAGAGAAAAATAGCCGCTTTCCTTCATTGCATTGTTGGAGCTTTATCCATCACAACAGAGTGATATTGGGCATTGTCCATTGCTTTGCCGAATTCGGAGGAATAGTTTGCAGCAGCACATTATATTCACAGCCGATGATCATATTCTAGGAAGAGAGATTTAACTGCGAATCTCGTGTTCACGCGTGTTCTACTGTTGTTATTAATGTAGCGCCCAGACGAAACACTCGTTCACAACACCTGACGACTGTAGAACACTTTAACGCCAGAAAATATCACTTTACTACAAGAGCAAACATACGCGACACCACGTGGCACTGTTTATCCACGGCGTGGCAACAGGGGCGCTGTACCAAGCGAACTGCTGGTGGCGTGGTAGGGAAAGACGGCTCACCATTCGTGTTACCAGGGCAACAGCGTCATGTCCCCAGCGGTGAGCCAAACTTCAAAAGTCGCAACTAATATTAAACGCACTATAGTCATCAGGCTTTAATTGTACAACAAAAATTACGGTCTACGTACTTAATGACTTTTGCATCAATATTTTAAATATAAAAATTTGTGTGATTTATTGCGTATGTGAAAGACCTTACACATTTGATTATTTAGAACCAACATCCACTTTTCGCACCATGCAGACATTTGTCTAAATCAGTCTGCAACTCGCTCTCGTGCTCTGATCACTTTCCTAGCTGGTAAACTACATTATGATCTCCAAACATTCTAGAGGGCTGCACAGATTGTGTCCTAAATCATTTGACGGTACATAAATTAACATCAGCAGAGAACCTTAACACGCCCTTGGGGGTCCCCAGATGTCACTTCGTTTACACTAGATGACTTCGTATCAGTTATTACGGACTGTGCTCTCTGTGACAAGGAATCGCAAATGCCGGCCGGTGTGACCGAGCGGTTCTAGGCGCTACAGTCTGGAACTGCGCGACCGCTTCGGTCACAGGTTCGAATCCTGCCTCGGGCATGGATGTGTGTGATTTCCTTAGGTTAGTTAGGTTTAAGTAGTTCTAAGTTGCAGGGGACTGATGACCTTAGAAGTTAAGTCCCATAGTGCTCAGAGTCATTTGAACCATTTTTTGAAATCGCATATCCAGGCGCAAAACTGATACAATAGTCTGGAAACAAGCAATTTGGTTAGAAACCTTTTATGGAACGGTGTCAAGACTACTGGAAATCTAGGAGTATGTAACCAATCTGAGGTACTCTGAAGAGAGCACTGAAGACATCGCTCAGAGCGTCGTGTGAATAACGTAGCAGTTGTTTCACAAATACAATATTTCCTTCATCGGCGCTGCTTATGTCTCATTAGATTGGTTTTGTCGAGGAGTTTCATAGTAGTGGAACACAGTATATGTTTTGAAGACCTATTACAAATGTGAGTCGTAAACCCTGACGTTAACCCGATTCGACAGGATAAGTATTTTGTTGGCTTCCAGTGGCTTTCGTGTCAGTTTATGCACTGCCATAGTATACTTAGTTGTTCCCGGGGTAACATGAAGCTACAAAATTATTCTTCAGTTAAGATAATCTTAAATTTGGAAATTTGTGTTAAGCTCTTATGGGACCAAACTGCTGAGGTCATCGGTCCCTAAGCCTACACACTACCTAATGTAATTTTAACTTATCGCTATAGACACACCCTTTCCCGAAGGAGGACTTGAACCTCCGAGAGGGAGGGGGGGGGGGGGGGACCTGCACGGACCGTGACAAGGCACCTCAGACCGCGCGGATAATCTTAAAGAGGATGACACAAAATACATGTTTGAAAGTATTTGTGTTCTGTAGTTTAATTGTATGCCGTAAATGACTCTCCTTGTGATATTGCTGTGTAGTATCCCTGAAAATTCTATAGCTCACCCACCGATGTCTCAGTTCACATTTCAGGATGAAAGCTTCAACTTTGGTACTGCGTTTGTCGATAGCCAAGGCATTTCACGTTAATCGTAGGGTTGAGACGCACATTCAACAGCACATTTCGACCAAGAACAAAACCACCGGAATGCCCATTTCTGGGTGAGATTTCAGGAAAGAGCTGAAGTAAAATTGTAATGACTACAGTTAAGCAACCTCTGATACAGATCTTTGTGTAATGTTAACCCTGTTGTTTAACAGATTGCTAAATTGTTTCCAAAAGACAAAATATCTACATGGTTCCAGAAAGGGCCAATCAGGGCGACCAGGCTCAGTTGTAGCCCTAGGGAGTGTGCGAGTGCGAACTTAATTCAGTGAGGAGTCGACGACATCAGCAATACATGCAGCACAGAAACTCAGGAAGTCACGACGGTCCCTCCAGACGTCAATGAAATAGAAACTACGGCGCCAACCATTGAAGAACAGGGATGTGCAGCGGCCACTGTCTTTTGGCAATGAGATGACTGAGGCCTCTGGAACTGGTAATGTGGACACGGATCAGACCTGTCTTACTGACGAGCCACACTTTCATCTCCATAGGCACATCAACAAACAGAACTGGCACTACCAGGCTGCCGAGAATCCACATTTTCTAGCTGCTGCTCGACCGCATCAACAACAAGTCACTGTGTGGTGCCCACTTAGCACACAGTGTACTGAAATGCCTATTTTTATTGCGGGGCCTATTGCAGCAGACCAATAAAGCTAGGTAACGGAACATGAATTTGTACCGACTACACGATGCGACGGAATCCTTCGAAACTACTGTTTCATGTAAGACATAGCACGTTTATATCGTACTGCGGCGGTCTTAGATTTCTCTCGAGAGACGTCCAGGGATCGGACCATTGCCCTGGACACCTTAACATTCTCTGTGCACGGTTTAGACTGACGCCGTTATAGTGCCGATCTCAGCGTTGGTGATTATTTCACATGAGATTATTAGAAGGACAGACCCTTCAAAGATGCACCTGCAACAGTCCTAGATGTTCGTACTGCAGTTTCCAGAGAAATTCGAGCATTCTAAAATAATGATAATGAGAAAGTCATCACGGAATTCAGTTCAAGGATATACGCATTCATTGCTGCAGAAGGGAAACACTTTGAAAACCCTCAGTATTTAATTTCACGTTGTCGGCTACAGCATAAATGTGACTGGCAACAGTCTGTAACCCCATCTCATGTCGCAATAGACAAAAACTTCGTAACTCTAATTTTGCGCCAACCTGTAAGTAGGAGCCGTGTACCCGTCGTTCCAGAGAGATAGAGAGAGAGAGAGAGAGAGAGAGAGAGAGAGGGAGGGAGGGAGGGAGGAAGGAGGAAGGGGGGGGGGCGATAGTGACGGCGCCGTTGTCGAAGACCACTGCCGGAAACAGTTCTGGAAGTCGCGCCCTGGGGGAGAGTACAGTGTTGGGGCTGTAGGCGGACGATGCCGGGACGAGGCGTCGGTCAGCTCTGAGGGCGGCGGCTGGGCTGTCTGAGGCGACGGCGTCGTGCGCTCGCACTCTGCCCGC
Organism: Schistocerca gregaria; assembly: GCF_023897955.1. Taxonomy (NCBI): domain Eukaryota; kingdom Metazoa; phylum Arthropoda; class Insecta; order Orthoptera; family Acrididae; genus Schistocerca; species Schistocerca gregaria. The sequence goes on along the minus strand of NC_064925.1, from coordinate 38,156,478 downwards.
ACGGCGGCTTTGCCAGCGATGCAAGACGCGTCACTCACAGGCTGTCTAACAAGGATGACGTAGCAACTCCTCGTCACCGCTTTCGCCCACGTTATTGGTACGTGTGGCGTCGCCCAGGAATGAAAGTGACAGAAGCGGGAGCTTCAGATGACCAACTGTTGAGAAATATAGGGTAGGAGCAAGTAGGAGTCGCACACTGAGGGTTCGTACAAACTGTACAGGCAGTTCATCCATCGAGGCAGTCGAGAGTCTCGAGGTTTTGTGTCTGTTATCGGCACTGATACTGGCAAGATACCATTCCTCGGAAGTCCATGACTTTTGAGAATGTTTCAATTATAATTTAAATATCGGTCAACAAGTGAGAAAAGTAATATTTTTGCGTGATATAATTACAAATTAACAATTTTCAGATTTTTACCTTAACTTAGGCGGTGAAACATCGCTCTTTTCCAAATTTCACGATTCCAGGTCAAGGGGTAGTGACCTATAGGTGTTGTTGAGTGAGTGTCCGAGTATCAAAATATATGACATACAGGGTGACAATTATTTAACTGAATGAAAAAAAACGTAAATTAGTTACATACTACAGCGTGCACACATTTCATTCGACATGTAAACGTCACTACAGATATTCGGATTTAGTTATGACACGTTCAGTATGCTTGCATCCTTCGGGATGATGTGATGCAGGTGAATACCAAAATTCTGCAAGACCCACTGAAGTGTCGGAAAATCGATTCTGCCGATGACCCCCTGAACGGCTGTTTTCAGATCAGCAGTTGTTTTTTTAGCTATTGCTGTACACCTTGTTTTCACTATAGCCCCACAAAAAGGAGTCGTGAGTGTTCAGATGCGGAAAATATGGCGGGCAATCGAGGCCCATGGCAGTGGCCTCTCGGTACCCAACAGGCAAAGTGCTCCTGCAGGGAATCACACTCCCCTGCTTAGACAGGGTCGAGTTACATCTAGCACGAATCACATCTTTTCGAAATTAGGGTCACTTTAAATGACAGGGGTGAATCGTCTTCCAGAACCTCACGTAAAATTCGGTAGTCACCGTGCCACGAAGGAATATCGCACCGATTATCCCGTGACTGGACACTGCTCACCACACAGCCACCCGATGAGGGTGAAGAGACTTCTCGGTCGCGAAATGCGGATTCTCAACCCCAGAATGCGTCAGTTTTGCTTATTGAAGAATCCATCCAAATCGAAGTCGGCGTCGTTGCCAAAACAAACCGTGCATTCGCGTACTAATTCCCATCACGCACGCGGCCAACCGTGCACTTTGGACGTCTTAACTCAAACCGCTGAGAAGCTATGACGATTTTATTTCACATAGCTCAATAAGTGTTATCATGTAAATGGCTGCACATTTCGACTGCATTCATCTAGAAACTTGAACTTTTTGTACCGCCAAGAGCCCGTAAGCTTTAGTAGGTGGCAAAAGGCATAAAAGTTTCAACGTGACACGCCTACCTGTTCCTCAGATAAACAGTCAGATAGGCAGACAGACGGAAAGACGGAGATCAAAGTGGCCCTATGAGGTTTCCGTTCTTGCCCACTGAGGCACGAACCCTGCGAAAAATGAACGATTTGTAATAGCATTGTTTCCAGTGTCGGAAACACCCCGTGAAAGGTGAAAGAATCAGCCATGACAACGGTGTGATGATTCAAAATTCAATGAAAACCACTGCATTAAAACACATAACGTGTATCCATAGGACGTAGCCTGTAGCTGAAAATAAAATTTGTGGCGGGCAACATCAAACCAGTCAGAAGACTGATGAGTCAAAAGAAGTAAAAATAAGGTAAACTATAGTGGTTCTTTCCCAAAGCCTTCAGACTTTGCTTGAAAAATACTTTTCTAAAGCATACTTAAGGATATTTTTGAACTTTATTTAGTTTCTGCTCCACATCTCCGCCCTCATTATTGAGTATCTGAGGTTGACCACCGAGATACTCTGCATTTTGTATCTGTCATTCTTGTTAAGCAAAAACATATTCCTACCATTCGTATCATTCTTTGTAAACCCGTAGCCGTTGTTCCTTACTACAACTGAAACCTTCCTCTGCGTAAGAGTTGTTTCTCTGTCTGCTCGAAGCAATATTCGGAAAACACATTCAGAATAATATCACACGAATCCCTGTGTGCGGCACTAGTTTTGATTGTACGACCTTCCCAATCTATGTCTGGGAAATTCAAGTCACCGTCCATTAAAACAGCATGATCAAGGATATTATTAACGATAACCTGCAAGTTTTCTGTGAAGCTCTGAATCACTACACGTCCTGACACAGACGGTCTATAAAAGCACCCGATTATCATTCGTGAGCGATCTCTGATACCTGAGGTCACCCAGATTAATACATATTCGGAATCCGTGATAACCTAGCTATGTATTACAGAGTTCCTTACTGCAATATATACGCCGCCACCACTGGCGACTAACGCATCGTCACGATTGATATTCCAATCGGAACCTACGATTTCTCTGCTATTTACTTCCGGTTTCAGTCAACATTCTGTTCCTAATACCAACTTGGCGTTATAGTCTTCAATAATCAATACTAGTTCTGGGAACTTTCCTTGGGTGCTCGTGCGGTTTAAAATAAGAAACTTTTCTACATCCAGTCTGCGAAGACGAGAATTCTCTAAGAACATTGTGGCTGTTGTAAGTTCGATTTTGGCAGGAAATTCGTCTCTTATTCCAAGGGGGTTCCTCTAACCTAAGAAACGTTTATGTGCACGCCAAATATACTCTGCTACACTAGCTGTCGTTTCATGCTTGTAGTGCACGCCTGAGATATTAAGGGAACCCTACGATTCTCCACCCAATTATGGAGGTCGAGAAATTCGCATCTGATACCTGCGTAGAGTCGTCTGAGCGTCTGGCTTGTACGTCTCACTCTGCTCCAAACCCGAGGACCGCGATCGACACTGGGTACGATGCTGCGAATAGCCAGCATAGCCAGCACCGCGTGTACGATGCTAATTGCCTTCACCAAATCAGCCAGCCGCTGAAAGGAGCCGAGGATGGCCTCAGAACCCAAGCGGCAGGCGTCATTCGTGCCGACATGTGCCACTACGTGCAGCCTGTTGCACCCAGTGCGCTCGGTAGCCGCCGGCAGCACCTCCTCTAGACCAGCATTATTTACCGCCGTGCATGCTATTTCTGTGCTGCTGCGTTACCCGCCTAACGATGGAACTCCTAAAGCACAGCATACACCTCCTGTGTACTTGACCGGACTGGGGAGGAAAATCCGTCGCCGGTCCAACATCGCGTGCTGGCTCAGAAGTATCATCGTTACTGGGGTAGCACCTCTCACCTGTTGCTAAGGTATAAGGAGCCAGGCGTGCAGCGTATTCCGTCTTTCGCCTTCCGCCCAGACACACCGCACGTTAACCCACCGCTATTTGTCCCTCTCTGTCGAGTGAGGACGGACCGGTCAGAGCTTGCATATCGGAGGATACAGCAACAAGCGACAACCAAGTCACCAGGGGATTCCAACGACACCAACGGTGCCGTAGGCTTCAACACTGGCACGCTGATGTCGCCGACGCTTTGAACACAATCTAGAAGCCTGTCGACAATGGCCAATTTAGCTTGCAGCAGTTTATGGGCAGCAGCCAGTTCTCCTTGCGTCCATTCACAACAAGCACAGTCCGTACTGATATCGTACTGTGTAAAGTCATTGAACAAGATCTCAAAAAATACAAGCAAAGCAGTCAGGAGTAAATGAGAAAGTACAAACAGACCCCCCACGAAAGGGAAATTACCCGACCGTGCTGTTACTGAGGTTTGAATGTAAGCAAAACATAACGAGGCGAATATACGAACACTAAAATCTGCTCTGCAGGTTCGCGCTATAGCCTGAGACAGCAAGATCCGCAAGCTCTGAAAACATAAATAAATGTCTCTGCTGACAGTTTGATAAATCAGTAGTTCCTTTTTTGCTAAAAACTCACTCTGCTTCTACGAAAGCTACTCCTGGAAATAAATGTGGAAAATCTAATGCACTGATCTAAACTGTGCACTTCGTACTAACACGACACTGAAATGTAATCACAAGACTTTGCACTTCTGGTGGAGGAAGAAATACGCGAGGAAGCCACCTCACATAAGGATATGCACAAATACTTAAGCAGAAAAAGATGCTTAGAGTAATTTGCTAAACAGTAGTTTACGCAGATACACAGGTACAGTTCACAGAATCTCACCTAAATTACTGTGTATCAAACAACAGGTACTGCTGCTACTGCTTCATGGGAGTTCTCTTGCCTCGGCACCTGACACTGCGCTTATGAGGAGCTGCCCGACCACAGTACCCTAAACTCCTAGCTGCTGGCTTTATGTCAGATAGACTGCTGGCAGCACTTTGGAACGGACGAGTCATTCGTTCGCTGACCTCATACAATTTTTTACACCCATCCTCCACAATGCTCGACCTTTCCTGCCCGTTAATACAGGAGGTCTGCCTTGGTCTCCATTCAGCTGTGCTTTCTCCTTCCATTTTCACTTCAGTACCAACTAACCAACAGTTGACTTGGGAAACTTTAGATGGATTGAAACGTCTGTTGATGGATTTGTTACTCAGGTGACATTTAATGACTTTCGAAGTGTCTTAGTTCTTCTGACTGACCAGTTCTGCAGTTACTGCCTCTCGACTGATAGCTCAACACTCTCTGCCGCCTTCGATGCAGGCGAGTTAGCCTGTCGCGACGCATAGTGGTAGCTCCTACAATACTTAGTGGTGTCCAAATACCTTTGATCAGACAGTGTGCTCCCTCTTTCTTGTGATAGATGCTAGGCACATTGTAATACCTTCTTGAGAGCAGTTTATAATTTCACCTGCTAGCACCATTCTGACTTCTATCTCATATGTACAGTAATGCTCAAAGGTATCCGAACGACTTGAATTGCATTTCTCCTGATTCGCATGCAATCCACATAACGCAGCTGTCTAGCAGGTCCTCTAATCGCTCCCTGGTACAGTCGTTTGACTTTTGAAAATTGTTCCAACAAGTCACCATTAGAAAACACTAGTCTGTATCGCAATAACTCAAGATGTAAAGTAATACCACGATACTACAAATACCAAGGAACACCTTATCACAGATAAGACTGTCCTTAAGGCTTGTAAGCTCACATTTATTACAATAAATGACATTCCTGAAATGTTACCACTCTCATTATTACGTCAGATAAGTAATGTACGTTGTAAGTTCATCGTAGTCATGATTTCCTCCTCAGAGTAACGTACCGTTCTTATCATTTAACAGAAAACGACATTAAAAATTTAAGTTATTAAGTTATTCAGCTAGTTGGGAATATGTATGAACTTCAAATGACACGACGAACCGTCTCGTTCTGCATATGGACTCAAACCCATGTCATCCAGACTAAGCAAAGATTTCGCGACTGACAGAAACTGTCATTACTGACTAGGCATACAGAGAGTGATATACCTCGATTATAGACAGTATCAGTTAGGAAATATCAACTTTAAATTACATAATTTAAACATTTTTAATGGACGCGAATTTTTACCCAACATCTATTGTCCCTGTTAACGAACTACGAGAAATGTTAACTATTGCTTCTTCACAAGTAACTTATTTGAAATGCTGTGATTTAAAGCTTTGTGTTCGATAGGGATTCGAACCCAGAACCTGATCGGATTGATATCGAAGCACAATCAACTGCGACATATCGGATTTTCTCGGCAGCTGCTAGATGTTTTAACTGAAATGACGAGACGAAACATTAATTTTTTACTTCCCAGGTCCCCAACCCGGCACCTATCGCTGCTATATTCTAGAGTAAACGAACGTTAAATATGGGATTGTTACACCAGCAGCGACACGTGAGCATGTTTGAACTAGAAATAATATGACGAAGAGTTCAGTACTGACTGGGAATCGAACCCCACACATATCGTTGTTGACTACACAAAGAGACGTCAGCTATCGAATTTTTCTTCAGCTAGGAATAACATCTTGAGTGATCTCGCAAATAGTTCTGTGTCTCACTGGGAGTCAAAAATGTCAGATACCGTAAATGTTGACAACGAATTAAAATACACTAAAAATCAAAATTATTATCCACCTGCAGATAGGTGATCTCATGCTAGAGCTTGATAATACATAATGAAGTTTAGTGCCGAGCCAGATTTCAAACCCATTCCCGCGCAATATGTGGAGATGTTGAGGAATCTGGAGTCATGAACTAACAACGAAGCTGTAGTCGAGCTGTACTGTCACGAAAGAATCAAATTCCGCGTTACGGGCGGTCTGAGTTCCATTCCCCGTTCAGAACCAATTTTATCGACATACAGAAGCTTAAATAAAAGATGGAATAAGTGTCCTGCGACCCTACATAGCGTTAGTTTCGTAACTACAAACAAATAACTACTATCAGACAGGTTAATGGTGATAGAGTTTCTACATGCCGCCCCTCCTGACTTTATTGTGGTTCAAACTAACATGTACTTGGTAGAGAAGGAATATCGTGTTTAATATGAAATTCAGACCACAATGCCATTACACCATACTCACTTGGCGTAGCCTAAAGAGAATGGAATGTGTCTCTCTCTATCAAAAGTCATCGGCAGAAGTTAAAATCTAACCCATACCGTAAGTATATGAGCCTATCATCAATCCAGCAGACCACCAAATCCTCTTCTCTGTGACTCATTTCTCTATCGTAGCGCCGTTGCGCCATACTAGATGAGAATTCTGACACAGGCTCCCTGTAATGGTTTGCAACATGTTTGGTACATTCATTTACTTGTTTGACCGAATCGCCATGAATTGCTCCCTCGGCTACCCAGTGCCTACATTCGACTCTGTTGTATCACCGAAATAAAATCACATAATTGCCACCTACACAGAACTGCCAACAGTGTAGGATGCAGAAATTTAAATAGGAAGTGTTCCTTTCCACTTGAGCTACTATATTGGGCTATCTGTATGTTGAAAACGTCGTGCAGTACAAAAGAAAAGCTGTAACTATCTTTATCTCAGCAGTCTAGAACTGACCATTTGCATTATCTCACAACACTGTGGAATGCGGTGGTTCTGGAGGAATTCTTATTGACCTCTGGAGCAAAAAGGGCTAACTTCTGTGACATTTTTTTCTTTTTAGGTTTAATAGACGGCCAGGCAGCAGATGCATCTCGAAACTTTTGTATTATGTGTGGGGAGACCACATTGTGCCAAAATACGTCAGAAAAGTATTTTCTTCATTTGCTATCGTGTGTTAGTGGCATTTTATTCTTCTTCAAACCTTGTTCAACAGCTTTAACTCAGATCAAGTTTTCTACATGCATGTAATCAATAAACTGCATGTGCATTGTCAGACTGTTATAGATAACATCACAGAATTCGCGTGTATCGTTGGTGATTAATTTTTCTCTCATGTGTACTATTGTTTTAACAACACTAGCAGAAACCTTACGGAAATTGTGCACTGTATTAAAAGAAATGTAATCAAACTACCCACGATAACCTTACGACGAAAGTCTATTATAGTAGAGCTGTGTATCTGTACACAATTGTGCCTCTATCAGCACAAATTAGTAAAATACTACTCACTTAGATTTCGATAGAGTCAGTGTTTCATTGTCATGCTGTGTCATACTCAAGAGGTTGCAAACGTGGCGTTTCATAAATAATGTTATGTATTCCTAGAAACCACATATTAGCAGAGGAAAGAGCCGTTACCTGTTGTTCAGCATTGTAAGTTTTTCACTATTGCACTACGAGCCAAAAGTACTTTATTGCGATCTCCTTATCGATGTTTGACCTGATTGCTTCTAGCTCTTTCACAGACGGGATCAAACTGTAACATTCTGCGAGACTGGAACCGCAAACCACAACGAACACTTTTTCACAAGTCAGCAAGTTACCACAGAGCTAGCGAAGTGGGGTGTGTTTTGGTTTCCTATTACACTTCAAGCGATAATAACTCATATTGTTCAAAGGAACTGACAGGAAAAATCAAGTGAACTTAACTCCGTGCACACCAGGAAGGAACTAGTCGATCACAGAGTTGCCAAACATACCTTGCCTTGTTGCCAAATCTCAGTTACAGTACCAGCGGGAAGAAGACGAACAGTTGTGATCCTACAGCGGGTTGGGAAGTGACCATAGCTGGCGTCTCAGAGACGCGTCTGCTACGTCCTGGAATACGTAATGCGTCTGATTCGCATTTCCGTAACTAGTTTTAATGACTAGAGCGTAGTTGCTAATAAAACTCAGAACTGACTTAAAACTAAGCATCATAAATCAGTAACTCTTACAGTTGTTTCTATATATTTTTTTGTAAGTGTAATGAAAACCAACATATTTAAACGTCTCTAGTTCAATCTAGTTCAAGTAAAATATAAGTCCTGTTCCTTTAAATGGCTATCTGTTCATTAAATAAAATACAATTTTCTAATGTAAGTTTACTGGCGACAGTATTTCTGTATATCATGACATCCGCCTATGTCATTTCCCACCGTAAACCGGCTCTGCCCAGTTACTAATAAAGGAACGTGATATTTAATGCCGATTCTGGATGATAACGTCTGTTTCTTGAGGTTCCCAAAGGCAAAGTAAATCTCTTTGCTCCTCTTAAACGTAAATTCCTGAACCCACGCGTTGCACCTGTGATAGTTCGTTCCACCAGACCATTGTGGGCACATTTCCCAGCCCCAGGAGTGTGCTGTAACGGATGATGTGCTTAGTTTACAAAATTAGCCACGGTGGAAAAAATGCGAGTCTATTAAATGGTTAAGTAGAAGCAAGCTTCTGACGCTGAGATTATGCTATTCTCATGTCAGCAGGATGTAAAGACTCTTCTAGGCATCATAGCCTCGATGTGAAGACGTTTTGAAATTTTCACTAATTCAGCAAATTTCTTAGTTAGAGAAAATTCATTGTGAATCCGTTTATTACCGTCATTATTAATTTAATTTTCTTCATACCGCTGCTGGAACACATGTGCTTGAAGATCATTAAATGCCTTTTGGTCATTATAGAAGTAGTTGCCCAAGAAAAGGTTCTTCTCCTGTCTACGGAATCATCTCCATGTTCATATCAAACATCAGCAATTACTCGTAGATTACATTAAAACTAAAGTAATTGATGAAGACGTCACCTGATAACAAAAACGTGCTGCGTTTCTTCATTTACTTGCGCCTAGAAATGACTGTCGAATACTGCCAAGGGATCTTACTGCCTTCCGATATACGTCGCTGTCAGTTCTTCCATAGATTTGGTCGACATGACCTGTTTCAAGTTGTGTATGACAAAGAGTGTTTTAGTAAATCAGTTGTTTTCCTTTGCAATAAACAGAACGATTTTCATTCGAAGCTATCCAAGCACAAAGTACTCGCAATATTACTTCAAATTTAATATTCGCTTCTATAATGTAGGAAAGTATTCCACAGTTGCAAAACACGTATCCGACTCACTGACCTTACACTTAGTCGCTGACCATAAATTCTAGTTCAGAGTGACACTAGCTTCAGTAACCTAATGTAGAGAAGACTGTTTTCCAGTGCTCTTTCTCACCGGAAAATATGCAGTTTGCTGATAGGGCTCCATAAGTACACTGTAACAGTAATTTCTGTGTGTGTGCAAAGCCTACGGATTGTAGAATTTTGTGGTGCTCTCTCTTCAACTTCTGTATACAATACGCCTGACCTAAACGGGCCCTTTATCGTTACAGCGCCTGGGCAGTGCATCATCATACTGACAACAGTAATGTGCTTAGACTGACAGCCTCACTGTTCGTTTCACCTGATTTTGTAATCATTTAACTAAAATAATGTGACCTTCCAGTGGGAGAAATTTCGTCCGCCTTTTCCTTCTGTGAAATTTGTCAGTAAGCTTTTTGTCTTCCAACCAGCGACATGCGACAGAGTTCGGCCGGTAAACGTTTCACAAACCACGTTTTAGTGCCGTTTAGACGATGTCTTTAAACATTGTCGTAGCTGAAGGATGTAGATTCTTATTAAATCGTCTTATGCAGCAACGTTCACAGATACCTCAAATAGGAAAAGCTCTTTATCCAGGTACAAAGGTTGTAAAACAAACTTCCTACGGTTTGCGTCAGGTTGGTCTTTTCGTCTGATAGCACCGCTTAAGTATTTCGTCTAAGAGGTATCACAACTTGTGTTTCTTTAGCTGTGGGGATCGTTGGTTGAAAACGAGTTTATACCAATGGGTACAGTACTGCTAAATATTCAAAATGACTATCAACCTAAGTCTGAGTTCATCCATAAACTGTGGCGTATTGACAATGTTGAAGCTAGATTGTGTATCCTTGTCTTAGACCAAAAAGAATCTCCCACCGAGTCGTTCACGTAAGGTGGGACAATACAGTCGTGCTCCCCTCAGAATTCTGTGTCTGGCAATATGCTCGATCTGGCAACATTGTATACTGTGTCACTTCCTGGAGGAAATCCTGACTTCAGTCTGAGTACATCACTCTTGAATATTACTGTAGTCTTGAGGTAAAACGTGAGAGTAGCTAATACGATGTCTGGCAATCGAAAGCACACGTCGGCATAGTTTTTATAGCACGTTTCCTCTTGGTGCTGAAGCTTGAGTGTAAATAAAGCGAATGTACAATATATTTCGCTTTCTGCACATTGGAAAACAGTTTGGTTTAACAATATTTTAGAGAGAGATTTCTTGGCTAACCATCTGCCTCTAAACACCGTATGCGTCTCAGTTCTCTGGGACCCGTTTGCTGCCTACCGACAAGGGCTGAGGCACTGTACTGACTCGCCTTCTGCCGATAACGTTTGCTCCACTCCTCACTCTCGACGGTGTAAAATACTTTAATTTTGTTGAGTGATGATCCATAAAATCGATGTACGATTTGTGTTTCACACTCAATAGCAACAGCGGCACAAAACCGTTTTTATTTGATGGATATTTTATTACAATAATATGTAATACATCAATGTGGCACAGAATTAATCTCATTGTTTCTGATCCAGTGCGCTATAATTAAAGTGTCACATCCAGTTCTTTTTCCTTTCATAGAAGATTCTTCAAATAATTTAATTTGTCATGGATACATATATGTTAGTCAAGACACAGAGACTAAATGCAATGCAATGTGATGTGTTTGGTTTCTTTCTTTGATTCCCTATGGTAAATGGATGCGAAAAATTGTGTCAATACCTTTCAGATTGGTTCAAATGGCTCTGAGCACTATGCGACTCAACTGCTGTGGTCATTAGTCCCCTAGAACTTAGAACTACTTAAACCTAACTAACCTAAGGACATCACACAACACCCAGTCATCACGAGGCAGAGAAAAACCCTGGCCCCGCCAAATGTTTGTGACGATGCTCAGCTATGCTAGGAACAGCTGTGTAGAGGTACGCAAGGCGAATCCCGTGCTCATATGATAGGAGGATACGGAGAGGAGGTGCGGGGTTTGGTTAGTATGCAGCGTTTTCTCCTACCAGTTGTGGCAAACATCCAGGTGTACAATCTTCCATCACGATTACAGTTTCCCACAAAATATATACGAATAAAACACTTACCTTGTTACTTTGTGACATGATTTTTTCAGTACAGTAACAATTCTTTGGAAATTAACTATACCCACCTGTCACGAAAAGCACGATAACTAACATTTTGCACCACGAAATCGATTACATCTATGTGCAGCCTGGTGATCATACAAGTAGAATATCATTTATTGTACGAGAATGTGGAAAAATGTTGATGCGGATGGAATCTATAAGAAACACACTTAACTAATTATTCTGTGCCACCTAATAATCAATTGATTTGAAAATCCAGAAGATAAGAAATTAAAAATTATGCCCATTAAGATAGAAACTAAACTGCAGATGCGGGCACTATGCAGATCTGTGCTTTTTCATTTTCAGATCTATACAAATAACGTATACCAACCGGTGAATTCATTGCTTTCGTAATGTTTCGCCCTTGTTTAGTCTTCTAATGACGAGCTGGATTCACACCCATGAATGTGATTGTTTCTTCGTATCCTTCCATCTACTATCTTTGTGTGTTATTGCTCAATGTTGAAAAAGCAAAATATTGTACCTGTTCCCACGAGATATTAGCACGAGGACCCAAGAAAGCTAACGAATTATCAAAATGCACTGAGACGCCAGTTTGTCCGTCATCATGGTGTTAAGTCGACGGAAATAGTTGGGTATTATTGGCTGGCTCTGAGCACTATCCGACTTAACTTCTGAGGTCATCAGTCGCCTAGAACTTATTACTAATTAAACCTAACCAACGTAAGGATATCACACACATGCATGCCCGAGGCAGGATTCGAACCTGCGACCGTAGCGGTCGCTCGGCTCCGGACTGTAGCGCCTAGAACCGCTTGGCCACTCCGGCTGGCTGGGTATTATTGCCTGCGTCACCGGCATCCCGTTGTCGTCTTCTCTTACTGAGATTTTCTTATTACCCTGAACACAAGACGCCGAGATAAATTTGTTTATTTTCCGTGTTCAAAATGGCTCTGAGCACTATGGGACTCAACTGCTGTGGTCATCAGTCCCCTAGAACTTAGAACTACTTAAACCTAACTAACCTAAGGACATCACACACATCCATGCCCGAGGCAGGATTCGAACCTGCGACCGTAGCATCCCACGGTTCCGGACTGCGCGCCTAGAACCGCGAGACCACCGCGGCCGGCTTATTTTCCGTGTCGAAACATCCCACATTCAATTCATCCTGATCCATTCGTTAGTTGCATCAGCAGCAATGAGTGGTAAGAAAGCTGTTGTGAGGTGACGAATAACAATAGCAATGGTAGTAATAACAAATCAGTAATTAAGGATGTTTACTGCATTCCAGACAATTGTTAACGGTTAACAAAATAACCGAGAAAGGCTGAGTGTTTAATTGGCGCAATGCATAGGTGTTCTTTCCACTTTGTTACTGAATTCTGTTCTCTTTGTTTGCAGAGAGAAAAGAAAGAACACTGTAGCCATACATAGTTTACATCACGAGACGAACATGGCGTCACCGAGCTGATGTTGGAAATACATTTCTCTTTTCTCACTCTGTCTCTCTCTTTTTATTATTTTTCGATGAAAGCATCGAGAAACGTGAGTAATAATCATGTAGTCATATAATCTATTTACAGTTATTTTCATTGGGATACATAATGCAACACCTTTTAAGTGTATTATTGCGAAAATCCAATTATTGACAGTCCATACGTGAGCTTGCTCCCATTTAGTGGGATGAAACCTATGACAGAAGCAAGCAAAAGACAAATATTTCTTGCGCCATGCGCAACCGGAACACACAAACGAAACCTCGCTGCACTGACGTGTTGTCTGATATATTGCTCGGAAAACATATTCATGTTGCTAAATACAGCTCTATCAGATATCAATTTGGATTCGTACGAAGTGTATAAAAGCATATCTTCAAATACACAGAAAGTCTCATAGAGGTATTCGACTGAAACATAGCCATTACCAAGATTGTAACTGGGGTCGACAGCATCGTCGTCTACCACCTTGATATCTCGAATGGTGACAGTGCTCGGCCAGTTACTTACGTTTACTGGTATCAAAGCTACAGCATGAAAATAGAAAAAATGTTAATAACCCAGAGATCATTAAATTTGGTACCCATAATAAAGTAAAGCAGTCATCAGTCGGAAGATTGGTTTGAACACCACAGTGCTTTAATAGGTAGGGCCTAGTTTGAGGTGGTTTGTCATTGCTATCCTCTGACGTTTGAGTTGACTTACCTAGCCAGTTAATAGGGGAACCTACAGTTAAACGTGGCTTTCGGACCACATTGCAACTCGGCATTTTCACATCAACATACACTGCCCAAGGGGAAATAAGTGTAAAATGGCAGATAAAAATACCTTAGTATTCGTGGTCTTGCTCTTCACCACTTTGCCATGACGTGATGCTTAAGACCCCGAACGTATTAATAAAACGTTTTATTTGTAGACGCTATTTGGATGTACAGCATTGAAAATACCATTGTCCGTCCTCAACTTTGGCCTGATATATTGCTCGGAAAACATATTCATGTTGCTAAATACAGCTTTTGAAAATCTAGGGAGTGTCTAGCAGAAATGTAGAACGTGCACGCAATATTTGACCAAAACAGTTAGCGCACATCTCAGACCCTCTCCTTGTGAGACGTATTTACAAATCGGAAGTTTGTGGATACTGCTTCCCGCTGCTCCCCACAACGAGCGTTCTAAGCGATATACAGCAATGTATGCAATACCTCGAATATGCTAAACGTCACAGTTTAATTTAGTCTTCTGTACTGAAACATGTTCGTTTCTTCGAAGTAATAGTTACGACTAAAACATATTTCTATTTAACCTGAATTTTGCTAAACAGATATAAATTGTCATCTAACACAACTCCTTAAAAACAGGTCTATCATGGTTCGAGCATCTGTTTTTAAGACATATGTGATAAAATCAACAGCTACGTGTTTGAGACTAGTGATTTTGGCATATATACCCATAAACTGAACCCACCTATCTGTTATAACTGGATCGTCTGCAACGGCATTGACTTAGTGATATTGCTCTAAACGTTCCAGTGAAATCGTGAATATAATCTTTGTGTCTCAGTATTGAAAGCTTGAAATCGGGAATGAATTTGACTTCGGTGATCGTGCGAGTGCTCTGCGTCCTGTGTGGCACTGCGTTTCCTGTTTTCTTGTGACTCGGTTCTTACCTCAGACAAGGCGACATGTCACAGAACAGTGAGTTTGATGAAGACAGGTACTGATCAGTGCCATTTCTCGTGTTCTGGGATACAGCAGATCCACTATTCATCTCTGGGCGAAGAGGATGGAAGATGAAGGCCACGTAATCCGTCGTCGTCGCTCTGGTCACCGACAGACTACCACAGACGATGAAACCAGGAGTATGCTCCGCTGCAGTGTTGAGGACGCTTTCAAGAGCAGCAGAGAAATTAAAAACGTCTTGTAGCTAACAGTGTGCTGGTTGACCATACGTCGTCGGCGAAAGAGGAAGGAAGGTATGGACGGAGATGGGCTGTTAAGGAAATGCTGAACGAGCAACATAGGACTGCCAGGGTATATTTCGCACTGGCCTATAGAAGGAAGCCGCTTTCGTACTGGGACCGAGTTATATTTACCATCTAGAAGGTATTTTCAACTGCTCTGTCCAATGTGTATCGACCAAGTGGAACGAGATACGACCACAAATGTGTCCAGCAGAGCCAAATGTGTGGCCTGACGTGTGGGGTCGGATATCAGCAAATGGTTGGGGCGTGCTGTGGGAACTTGAGCGTCCGCTCTGTAGTGCTTATTACTACAGAATACTGGAAGAAATCATGCTTCCTTCTGTTCGCCAGCGATTTCCTGGAGGTAGAATCGTCTTCCAACATGACCGTTCCCCACTTCATACAGCCAATCGTGTAAGACACTGGTCTCAGGTGAAAGGAGACGCTGAGCTGTTAGACTGGGCTCCAAAAGCTGCTGACCTCAGTCCCATAGAGCACGTGTGGGCAGAGATGGAAAAATTATTAGGAGGAAGAGACCTGCACCAACATCCAAGCCAGCGTTGTCGGAAGCAGTTAACGCTGCGTGGGGAGAGATATCACAGAGTGACAGATGCATCAGAAAAGCTTGTTGCCTCTGTTCCCTGGCGATTAAATGCAGTTGTAGAAGAGGTCGGGAACTGGACGCGGTACTGACTCTACTGTGTTAATAGGAAGAAGATTTCGTTTAAAGCACATATTGTTTAATTTCAGCTTCACTTCTCTTCAGCGATTAAGATGCTATGAACAAAAGGAAAACTTCTCCTATTATAATGTTGGAAGTAAAATGTTAATATGAAATACATCGCAAATATTTGCAGAACAAGACGAAGATGTTTATTTTAATAAAGAGTACGTTTTCTCTCATAAGACGCGTAATGGTAATGAAGGTTGAGGCATCAAAGAGAGAACATTTATGTTGTTTAATTTTTCTCCTTTGCTGTTTATGACAACTTGAAGGGACTACATTAAATTCACTTCCCTTTACTTAGGCGCAATCCGCCCCCGGTAGGTGAGTGATCAGCGCGACAGAAAGTCAATCCTAAGGGCTCGGGTTCGATTCCCGGCTAGGTCGGAGATTTTCTCCGCTCAGGGAACTGGGTGTTGCAATGCCCTAATCATCATCATTTCATCCCCATCGCCGCTCAAGTCACCGTCAAATCGCAAGACTTGCACCTGGGAGGCCCTAGTCACACGACACTTACTTACTTTGGTGCAGAGACACGCAACTGCCAACGCAGGCACAAACGAGAGATCCTTAATTTTAATGCCAAGCAGAAGCCACATACGAAAAAGTGGTACAAATCAAAATCACGAATACAAAGGTTTTGGGTTCGAAGCCTGGTTAATCCAAAGATTTTCATCTGCCATTTTACACATATTTCTCCTTGGGCAGTGTTAATTGATGTGAAATTGCCGAGTTGCACTGTGGTCCGAAAGCCACGTTAAACTGTATGTTCCCCTATTAATCGGCTAGGTAAGTCAACTCAAAGGTCGGAGGATAGCAATGGCATACCACCTCCAACAAGACCGTGCCTATTAAAGCACTGTGGTGTCCAAACCAATCTTCCGACTGATGCCTGCTTTACTTCACTATGGGTTCCAAAGTTAATGATCTTTGGATTATTAACATGTCTGTGTTTTCATGCTCTAGCTTTGATACCGGTAAACGTAAGTAACTGGCCGAGCACTGCCACCATTCGAGTTGTGAAGATGGTAGACGACAATACTGTCGACCTCAGTTACAATCTTGTTAATGGCTATGTTTCAGTCGAATACCTCTATGTGACTTTCTGTGTATTTCAAGATATACTTTTGTACACTTGGTACGCATCCAAACTGATATCTGATAGAGCTGTGTTTAGCAATATGAATCAGATATGTTTTCCGAGCAGTATATCGGACTACTCGTCAGTGCAGCGAGATTTCGTCTATGTGTTGCGCATGGTGCAAGAAATATTTGTCTTTTGCTTGCTTCTGTGATAGATTTCACCCCACGGAATGCGAGCAATCTCACGAAGAGACTGTCAATAATTGGAATTACTCAATAATACACTTAAAAGGTACATTTTTGCATTGTCTATCCCAATGAAAATAACTGTAAATAGATTATATGCTTCTTTCTTATTACTAGCGTTTCTCGATGCTTATCTAAAAAAAAAAGAACAAGGCAGAGAGAGACACAGAAAGAAAACAGAAATGTATTTCAAATATCAGATCGGTGACGCCATGATCGTCTCGTGATGTAACCTATGTATGGCTACAGGGTTCTTTCTTTTCTCTCTGCAAACAAAGAGAACAGAATTCAGTAACAAAGTGGAAAGAACACCTATGCATTGCGCCAATTAAACACTCAGCCTTTCTCGGTTATTTTGTTACTGGTTAGGTTAGTTAGGTTTAAGTAGTTCTAAGTTCTAGGAGACTGATGACCGTAGATGTTAAGTCCCATAGTGCTCAGAGCCATTTTGTTAATGGTTAACAATTGTCTGTAATGCAACAAACATCCTTAATTACTGATTTGTTATTACTACCACTGCTATTGTTATTCGTCACCTCACAATAGCTTTCCCACCACTCATTGCTGCTGATAAACCTAAAGATTGGATCAGGATGAATTGAATGTGGGATGTTTCGACACGGAAAATAAATTTATCTCGGCGTCTTGTGTTCAGGGTAATATGTAAATCTATGTAAGAGAAGACAACTGGATGCCGGTTTCGCAGGCAATAATACCCAACTATTTCTGTCGACTTAACACCATGATATTAGACAAATTGGCGTCTCAGTGTATTTTGATAATAATTCGTTAGCCTTATAGCGTCCTCGTTCTAACATCTCGTGGAAACAGGCATAATATTTTGCATTTTGAACACTAAGCAATAACGCACAAACATAGTAGATGGAAGGATACAAACAAACTATCGGACCCATGGGTGTGGATTCAGTTCGTCATTAGAAGACTGGCCGGACGTGGTGGCCGAGCGGTTCTATACGCTACAGTCTGTAACCGCGCGTACGCTACGGTCGCAGGTTCGAATCCTGCCTCGGGCATGGATGTGTGTGATGTCCTTAGATAAGTTAGGTTTAAGTAGTTCTAAGTTCTAGGGGACTGATGACCTCAGCAGTTAAGTCCCATAGTGCTCAGAGCCATTTGAACCATTTGAACCATTAGAAGACTAAACAAGAGCGAAACATTACCAAAGCAATGAATACGCTGGTTAGGGTATATTATTTGTATAGATTTGAAGATGAAAAAGCACAGATCTGCAAAGTGCCCACATCTGCACTTTAGTTTCTGTCTTAATGGGCATCATTTTTAGATTCACCTCTTCTGAATTTTCAAATGAATTGATTATTAGGTGGCACAGAATAATTAGTTAACTGTGATTCTTATAGCTTCCATTCGCAACAACATTTCGCTGCATTCTCGTGCAATTCATGAAATTCTACTTGTATGATCATAAGACTGCACATAGATGCAATCGATTTCGAGGTGCCAAGTGTTTTTAATCTTACTTTTCATGACAAGTGGGCAAAGTTGATTGCCAATGACTCTTTGCTTAACTGAAATAATCTTGCCACAAAGTAACAAGGTAAGTGTTTTATTCGTATATACACTCCTGGAAATGGAAAAAAGAACACATTGACACCGGTGTGTCAGACCCACCATACTTGCTCCGGACACTGCGAGAGGGCTGTACAAGCAATGATCACACGCACGGCACAGCGGACACACCAGGAACCGCGGTGTTGGCCGTCGAATGGCGCTACCTGCGCAGCATTTGTGCACCGCCGCTGTCAGTGTCAGCCAGTTTGCCGTGGCATACGGAGCTCCAGCGCAGTCTTTAACACTGGTAGCATGCCGCGACAGCGTGGACGTGAACCGTATGTGCAGTTGACGGACTTTGAGCGAGGGCGTATAGTGGGCATGCGGGAGGCCGGGTGGACGTACCGCCGAATTGCTCAACACGTGGAGCGTGAGGTCTCCACAGTACATCGATGTTGTCGCCAGTGGTCGGCGGAAGGTACACGTGCCCGTCGACCTGGGACCGGACCGCAGCGACGCACGGATGCACGCCAAGACCGTAGGATCCTACGCAGTGCCGTAGGGGACTGCACCGCCACTTCCCAGCAAATTAGGGACACTGTTGCTCCTGGGGTATCGGCGAGGACCATTCGCAACCGTCTCCATGACGCTGGGCTACGGTCCCGCACACCGTTAGGCCGTCTTCCGCTCACGCCCCAACATCGTGCAGCCCGCCTCCAGTAGTGTCGCGACAGGCGTGAATGGAGGGACGAATGGAGACGTGTCGTCTTCAGCGATGAGAGTCGCTTCTGCCTTGGTGCCAATGATGGTCGTATGCGTGTTTGGCGCCGTGCAGGTGAGCGCCATAATCAGGACTGCATACGACCGAGGCACACAGAGCCAACACCCGGCATCATGGTGTGGGGAGCGATCTCCTACACTGGCCGTACACCTCTGGTGATCGTCGAGGGGACACTGAATAGTGCACGGTACATCCAAACCGTCATCGAACCCATCGTTCTACCATTCCTAGACCGGCAGGGGAACTTGCTGTTCCAACAGGACAATGCACGTCCGCATGTATCCCGTGCCACCCAACGCGCTCTAGAAGGTGTAAGTCAACTACCCTGGCCAGCAAGATCTCCGGATCTGTCCCCCATTGAGCATGTTTGGGACTGGATGAAGCGTCGTCTCACGCGGTCTGCACGTCCAGCACGAACGCTGGTCCAACTGAGGCGCCAGGTAGAAACGGCATGGCAAGCCGTTTCACAGGACTACATCCA
The DNA here is from genome assembly GCF_023897955.1 of Schistocerca gregaria. NCBI lineage: Eukaryota > Metazoa > Arthropoda > Insecta > Orthoptera > Acrididae > Schistocerca > Schistocerca gregaria. The sequence continues at coordinate 38,136,615 of NC_064925.1, read as the reverse complement.
GCATCTCTACGATCGTCTCCATGGGAGAATAGCAGCCTGCATTGCTGCGAAAGGTGGATATCACTGTACTAGTGCCGACATTGTGCATGCTCTGTTGCCTGTGTCTATGTGCCTGTGGTTCTGTTAGTGTGATCATGTGATGTATCTGACCCCAGGAATGTGTCAATAAAGTTTCCCTTTCCTGGGACAATGAATTCACGGTGTTCTTATTTCAATTTCCAGGAGTGTATTTTGTGGGAAACTGTAATCGTGATGGAAGATTATACACCAGAATGTTTGCCACAACTGGTAGGAGAAAACGCTACATACTACCCAAACCCCACGCGACATCTCTTTATCCTCCTAAGATATGAGCACGGGATTCTCCTTGCATACCTCTTCGGCGCTGTTCCTAGCATAACTGAGTATTGAAACATCGTCAGAAATATTTGGCAACACTGTGACAGTGCAATCACTTCCATGTACGGTACTGAACTGGCTCACTAAATTCACATGATATTCCCTTTCTATTTGAATGACTCGTGCTATATAATCCTCAAGTAAACTAAGACACTGAGGCAGAAAATTTTTCGACTAAAGAAATGCTATTCTTCAATAAGTGACAACTTTTATTTATCTTTCACGATCCATTATGAGACTGAGCGACCAATACCATGAGAGTGGTGTGCTGGTAGCAGTTTGACTGTAACCCCATGTTACAGCACGTATCTTGTGTCACAATGGCTCAGTGAGTCGTCAGTTCTATATATGGTAAGGGCCAGCGTGTTCGAGCATTTTTTCTGATTTATTTTATGGAGCTGCGAATTTCCAGAATAAATTCTGTAACGAAATATGAAGAAAACCTTCACACATCACCTCCTCCTGGTAGCTCGACTCAGTAAGTTGCTGTAATGGTGATAGCGCTCGGCTTTCTGACTATAAGCTGCTTCACAATACAAGCATCTCTGACGAAATTCGAATCGACCGTCAGCAATACGAATATCAATATTGTTCTACACTTAAGACTCACATACCAGGGTGATAAGAATGAAGGAAATGAACCTCTTGATTACTATAGGGCCTCTATGCTAAATTTCCACAACAGACATTTTCTAACAGGGGCTCTAGCAACTTAGCGTTTCTCTGGGTAGCTTCAAATATGGGCAATTTTGTCGCCTTAAATCCAAATGAATATTTTAAATATTACTTTTAAACAGCGTTCACTCCTCCATTAATTAATGTATCAACCTGAAAACAAGCAGTTTGCCTCAGTAGCTATAGAGCAGGTTCTGAAACCATTTACCATAGGGAATCAAAGAAAGAGACCAAACACATCACATTGCATTTACTCTCTGTGCCTTGACTAACACATATCAATCCATGACAAAATAAATTATTTGAAGAATCTCCTATGAAAGGAAAAAGAACTGGATGTGACGCTTTAATTATAGCGCACTGGATCAGAAACGATGAGATTAATTCTGTGCCACATAGATGTATTGCATATTATTGTAATAAAATACTCATCAAATAAAAACAGTTTTGTGCCGCAATGCTATTGAGTGTGAAACACAAATCGTAGACAGATTTTATGGATCACCAGTGACCAACATTAAAGTATTTTACACCGTCGAGAGTGAGGAGTGGAGCAGACTTTGTCGGCAGAAGGCGACGCACACAGTGCGTCAGCCCCTGCTGCAAGGCAGCAAACGGTTCCCAGAGAACTGAGACGCATACGGTGTTTAGAGGCAGATGGTCGGCAAAGAAATCTCTCGCTAAAATATTGTTGAACTAACTGTTATTTCCTATGTGACAGAAAGCGGAATATATTGTACATTCGCTTGAATTACACTCATCACTTCAGCAGCGAGAGGTGGCGGGCGATAAAAACTTTGTCGATGTGTACTTTCGGTTGCCGGACATCATATTAGCTAGTCTCACGTTTTACCTCAAGACTACGGCCATAGTAAAGGGTGATGTACTCAGACTGAAGTCAATACTTCCTCCGGTATGTGCCGCAATCTAGAATGTTGCCAGATCGAGCGTATATCCGGTCATAGAATTCTGAGGGGAGCACGACTGTATTGTCCACCTTACCTGAACGACTCAGTGGTCATTTTTTTGTCTAAGATTGTATCTGCAACACATATTGCACGCTGAGGACCCAGAAGAATTAAAGAAACAAAATTCGTTTATGAGAGCAACGTTAACTATAGCGTTCGAAATATTCATAGTACTGTTTAGGTTTGTGTAAACGCCTACCAGTGGCCTTTCAAGGAAAACAAGGATACACAGTCTCGCTTCAATATTATAAATACACCTCAGTTTTGTATGAACTCAGACTTAGGTTGATAATCATTTAGAATATTAAGTACTACTGTACCCATTGGTGTTAAACTCGTTTCCAACCATTGATTCCCACTGCTAAAGGAACACAACTTGTGATACCTCTTAGACAAAATACTTACGCGGTGCTATGAGACGAAAAGACCAACCTGACACAAACTGTGGGAAGTTTGTTTTACATCCTTCGTACTTGGATAAAGAGCTTTTCCTATTTGATATATCTGTGGATGTTGCTGCATAAGACGATTTAAGAAGAAACAAAATTCTTACAGCTGCGACAATGTTTAAAGAAATCGTCTAAACGTCACTAAATGTAAATCGTGGTTTGTGAATTGTTTATTGACCGTACTCAGCCGCATTTCGCTGATTGGAAGCAAAAAGCTTACTGACAAATGTCACAGACGGAAATGGGGGGAATGTCTCCCACTGGATGGTCATGTTGATTTATTTAAATGATTACAAAATCAGGTAAAACGAACAGTGAGGTTGTCAGTATAAGCACATTACTGTTGTCAGTATGATGGTGCACTGCCCAGGCCCTGTAATGATAAAGGGCTCGTTTAGGTCAGGCATATTGTATACAGAAGTGGAAGAGAGAGCACCACTAAATTCTACAATCCGTATGCGTTGCACACACACAGAAATTACTGTTACAGTGTACTTATGGAGCCCAATGAGTGAACTGCGTATTTTCCTGTGAGAAAGAGCACTGGAAAACAGTCTTCGCTACATTAGGTTACTTAAGCTAGTGTCACTCAGAGCTAGAATTTATGGTCAACGACTAAGTGTAAAGTCAATTACCTTAGTTTTAATGTAATCTACGAGTAATTGCTGATGTTTGATATTAACATGAAAATGGTTCCATAGAAAGGGCAACTACTTCTGTAATGACCAAAAGTTATTTAATGATTATCAAGCACACGTGTTCCAGCAGTGGTGTGAAGAAAATTATGGTAATAATGACGGTAATAAGCGAATTATCCGGTGACTTCACACGTGACAATGGATTTTCTCTAACTAAGAATTTTGATGAATTAGCGAAAATTTCAAAACGGTTTAACATCGAGGCTATGTTGCCTAGAATTGTCTTCCTGCTGACACGAGAGTAGCGTAATCTCCGCGTCAGAAGCTTGTTTCTACTTAACCGTTTAATAGTCCCGCATTTTTTCCACCATGACTAATTTTGTAAGCTAAGCACATAATCCTTTACAGCACACTCCTGGTGCTGGGAAATGTGGCCACAATTGTCTGGTGGACCGAAGTATCACAAGTGCAATGCGTGGGTTCACTGATTTACTTATGAGGCACAAACAAATTCACGTTACTTCTGGTAACCTCAAGAGTAAGATATTATAATCATGAAACATCACGTACCTTCATTGCTAACTAAGCAGAGCCAGTTTACGTTGGGAAATGACATAATCGGAAGTCGTGGTAAACAGAAGTACTATTGGCAGTAAGCTTACTTAAGTTAGAAAATTTTATTTGATGAACCTATAGCTATTTAAAGGAACAGGGCTCTTATTTTACTTGTACTTGATTGAACTAGTGGCGTTGAAAAATTTGGTGCTGGACTGTGATTCGAATTCGTATCTCCTCTTTCGAGGAACTGAATCTCTCGGAGCAGTATAGCTCAAACATTTCGTTCCTTTTCCAAGACTGCAATGTTCTTTAGGTCTCCTCCAAAGGTAAGTATGTGGTTCCGAATCCTGATCCAGTACAAAAATATTCCTAATATCATTTCAACCCCTATCACGTGCACACCAGCCTGCTAGTAAATATTAATATGCATTTTTAATGGCTGTTCATGTGTTGCTGACAATCGCAATAGGTGTCGTTATTTCTGGTCAAAGACGCACATATCTTACTGTTGGTGAGTAAGCAATTGATACTTTAGCTATATTCGTGGATGATGAAGAAGGGCGGAAGGTATGCGGTTCGATTGTCGCTCAGGCACAAAACTTTTTATCCTTATTTTCGATTCAAACACCTAGCAGCTAGTGAGAAAAACCGATACGTAACATTTTATTTTACTTAGTTAACAATCCGATTACGTGTTGGGTTCATATCTCTGTCACACCATGCGGTTCATGTTTAAGTGCATGCACACTTTGTTACTTCTGAGTGGAGGTATATCAATCTTTCGTGGTTAGTTAACAGGGACGAAAGGGTCTTGATAGGAGTACCGCTTTATTACAAAAACTGTCGTCTTTTAATTTCAAGTTTGTATTTGGCTACTGATACTGACGAAAATTTCGGTAATTCATGACTCTAAATGGCTAGTCAGCAATATGATATGATTAAAGTAATACTTACTCCATAGATCATGAATACTAAATTTCGTAATGATATGGAATGTGTCATTTTAATGAGATATTTCATTACATACCATGATTCACTTTCTTTACAACAGTTTTTTACTGTCTCTCGTTCTTTTTAATTTTTATCTCTCTCTCTCTCTCTCTCTCTCTCTCTCACTCATATACACACACACACACACACACACACACACACACACACACACACTTTCATATTCTTTTTTTTTATTTTCATTTGTTTGTTGTCATCGACTATCGGCGAGGCACGAAAACGTCAGCGGATGAGTTTCTTAGGATCATGGACCTTGCCATTGGTGGGGACGCTTGCGTGCCTCAGTGATACAGATAGCCGTACCGTAGGTGCAACCACAACAATGGGGTATCTGTTGAGAGGCCAGACGAACGTGTGGTTCCTGAAGAGGCGCAGCAGCCTTTTCAGTAGTTGCAGGGGCAACAGTCTGGATGATTGATCTGGCCTTGTAACACCAACCAAAACGGCCTTGCTGTGCTGGTACTCCGAACGGCTGAAAGCAAGGGGAACCAAAGCAAGGGGAACCTACAACCATAATTTTTCCCGAGGGCGTGCAGCTTTACTGTATGGTTAAATGATGATGGCGTCCTCCTGGGCAAAATATTCCGGAGGTAAAACAGTCCCCCATTCGGATCTCCGGGCGGGGACTACTCAGGAGGACGTCGTTATCAGGAGAAAGAAAAATGGCGTTCTATGGATCAGAGCGTGGAATGTCAGATCCCTTAATCGGGCAGGTAGGTTAGAAAATTTAAAAAGGAAATAGATTGATTAAAGTTAGATATAGTAGGAGTTAGTGAAGTTCGCTGACAGGAGGAACAAGACTTTTGGTCAGGCGAATACAGGGTTATAAATACAAAATCAAATAGGGGTAATGCCAGAGTCAGTTTAATAATGAATAAAAAAAATGAGTACGGGTAAGCTGTTACAAACAGCATAGTGAACACATTATCGTGGCCAAGATAGACACGAAGCCCACGCCTACTGCAGTAGTACAAGTTTATATGCCAACTAGCTCTGCAGATAACGAAGAAATTGATGAAATGTATGATGAAATAAAAGAAATTATTCAGATAGTGAAGGGAGATGAAAGTTTAATAGTCATGGGTGACTGGAATACGGTTGCAGGAAAAGGGAGAGAAGGGAACGTAGTAGGTGGATATGGATTGGGGCTAAGAAATGAAAGGAGAAGCCGCCTGATAGAATTTTGCACAGAGCACAAATTAATCATAGCTAACACTTGGTTTAAAAATCATGAAAGAAGGTTGTATGCATGGAAGAACCCTGGAGATACTGACAGGTTTCAGATAGATTATATAATGGTAAGACAGAGATTTAGGAACCACGTTTTAAATTGTAAGACATTTGCAGGGACAGATATGGACTCTGACCACAATCTATCACTAAACTGTACATTAAAAATGAAGAAACTGCCAAAAGGTGTGAATTTAAGGAGATGAGACCTGGATAAATTGACTAAACAAGAGGTTGTACAGAGTTTCAGGGAGAGCATAAGGGAGCAATTGACATGAATCGGGGAAAGAAATACAGTTGAAGAACAATGGGTAGCTTTGAGAGATGAAGCAGTGAAGGCAGCAGAGGATCAAGTAGGTAAAAAGACGAGGGCTAGTAGAAAACCTTGGGTAACAGAAGAAATATTGAATTTAATTTATGAAAGGAAAAATATAAAAGTGCAGTAAATGAAGCAGGCAAAAAGGAATACAAACGTCTCAAAAATGACATCGAAAGGAAGTGCAAAATGGCTAAGCAGGGATGGCTAGAGGACAAATTTAAGGATGTAGAGGCTTATGGCACTAGAGGTAAAATAGATACTGCCTACAGGAAAATTAAAGAGACCTTTGGAGATAAGAGAACCACTTGTATGAACATCAAAAGCTCACATGGAAACCCAGTTCTAAGCAAAGAAGGGAAAGCAGAAATGTGGAAGGAGTATATAGAGGGTCGAAACAAGACCCCAGGTGTGGACAACATTCCAGTAGAACTACTGACACCCTTGGGAGAGCAAGTCCTGACAAAACTCTACCATCTGGTGAGCACGATGTATGACATAGGCGAAATACCCTCAGACTTCAAGAAGAATATAATAATTACAATCCCAAAGAAGGCATGTGCTGACAGATGTGAAAATTACCAGACTTTCAGTTGAATAAGCCACAGCTGAAAATACTAACGCGAATTCCTTACAGACGAATGGAAAAACTAGTAGAAACCGACCTCGGGAAAGATCAGTTTGGATTCCGTAGAAATATTGCAACACGTGAGGCAATACTGACCCAACGACTTACCTTAGAAGCTAGATTAAGGAAAGGCAAACCTACGTTTCTAGCATTTGTAGACTTAGAAAAAGGTTTTGAATATGTTGACTGGAATACTCTCTTTCAAATTCTGAAGGTGCCAGGGGTAAAATACAGGGAGCGAAAGGCTGTTTACAATTTGTACAGAAACCAGATGGCAGTAATAAGAGTCGAGGGGCATGAAAGGGAAGCAGTGGTTGGGAAGGGAGTGAGACGGTGTTGTTCAATCTGTATATTGAGCAAGCAGTAAAGGAAACAAAAGAAAAATTCAGAGTAAGTATTAAAATCCATGGAGAAGAAATAAAAATTTTGAAGGTCGCCGATGACATTGTAATTCTGTCAGAAACAGCAAAGAACCTAGATCAGTTGAACGGAATGGATAGTGTCTTGAAAGGAGGATATAAGATGAACATCAACAAAATCAAAAAGAGGATAATGGAAGTAGTCGAATTAAGTCGGTTGATGCTGAGGGAATTAGATTAGGAAATGAGACACTTAGAGTAGTAAAGGAGTTTTGCTATTTGGGGAGCAAAATAACTGATGATGGTCGAAGTAGAGAGGATGCAAAACGTAGAGTGGCAATGGCAAGGAAATCGTTTCTGAAGAAGAGAAATTTGTAAACATCGAGTATAGATTGCTGTGTCAGGAAGTCGCTTCTATAAGTATTTGTATGGAGTGTAGCCATGTATGGAAGCGAAACATGGATGATAAATAGTTTGGACAAGAATAGAATAGAAGCTATCGAAATGTGGTGCTACAGAAGAATGCTCAAGATTAGATGAGTAGAAGTACTGAATAGGATTGGGGAGAAGAGAAGTTCGTGGCACAACTTGACTAGAAGAAGAGATCGGTTGGTAGGACATGTTCTGTGGCATCAAGGGATCACCAATTTAGTATTGGAGGGCAGCGTGGAGGGTAAAAATCGTAGAGGGAGACCAAGAAATGAATACACTAGGCAGACTCAGAAGGACGTAGGTTGCAGTAGGTACTGGGAGATGAAGAAGCTTGCACAGGATAGAGTAGCATGGAGAGCTGCAACAAACCAGCCTCAGGACCGAAGACCACAACAGTTTTGAGTATACTTGTGAAACAAATATAAAAACAACTATGAGAGTACCTGAATTATGATGCTTAGTTTGCAGTCAGTTCTGAAAATTATTAGTAACTATGCTCCAGTCCATAAGCATAGTTACAGAAATGCGAATCAGATGCATAACCTATTCCGGGCCATAATAGCCGCGTCTTTGAGATGCCAGCTATGGTCACTTCCCAGCCCGCTGCAGGATCACATCGGTTCGTCTTCTTCTTGCTGGTACTGTAGCTGAGATTTGGCAACAAGGCAAGATATGTTTCGCAACTCTGTGATCAACCTCGAAGTTCACTTGATTTCCATTGACTAATGAGTTACTATCGTCTGAGGTGTAACAAAAAATTGTATATTTACTGTTTTCAGCCCAGGAAAGTCGTTGCACGTGGAAATCGCAATTAATCTCGTCCTTTAAATAGCGGTTTACGAGTTCTAGCCACTATTGGCTCTTGTAAGAGGAAACCAAGACACATACCTCTTCGCAAGCTCTGTGGTAAGTTGCTCTCCCATAGAAAAGCATCTGTTATGGTTCGCGGTTCCATTCTCGCTGAATATAACAGTTTTATCCCATCTGTCAAAGAGCTACAAGCAGTCAGGTCAAACATCGATAAGGAGATCGCAATAAAGTACTTTTGGCTCGTAGTGCAATAGTGAAAATCTTACAATGCTGAACAACAGGTAACGGCTCTTTCCTCTGCTAAATTTTGGTTTCTAGGAATACATAACATTATTTATGAAATGCCACGTTTGCATACCTCTTGAGTATGACACAGCATGACAATGAAACACAGACGTAATCGAAAACTAAGTGAGTAGTATTTTACTAATTTGTGCTGATAGAGGCACACTTGTGTACAGATACTCAGGTCTACTAAAACAGACTTTCGTCGTAACGTTATCGTGAGTAGTTGTATTTCATTTCTTACAATACAGTGCACAATTTTCGTGTGGTTTCTTCTAGTGTTGGTAAAACAATAGTAAACATGAGAGAGAAATTAACCATCAATAATATATGCGAATTCTCTGATGTTACCTATAACAGTCTGACAAGGCACATGCAGTTTCCTGATTACATGCATATAGAAAACTTGTTTTGAGTTAATGCCGTGAAACAAGGTAGAAGAAGAATAAAATGCAACTACCACACGACAGCTAAATTAGGAAGTACTTTCTAATGCATCTGCTGCCTGGTCATCTATTAAACCTGAAATGAACAAAATGTCACAGAAGTTAGCCCTTTTTTCCACATGCAACTATTTGGGTTGAGAAGTGAAGGGAATTATGTTCAAAGTTCCATTGGATTGATCACTTCAGCAGACAGCAGCATTGCGTTTTAAAAAGTGTAGCAGTGACTGTACTCGACCTCGTGATGTCTTATCTATGGTGTACAACACTTACCGTTACCGTACTAGCTGACATGTAGCAGTAACAGCTCCAGCAGTCAATTACAATTCCTCCATAACTTCCGCATTCTACATTGCTGTGAGATAATGCATATGACCAGATCTAGAGTTCTGAGAGACAGACATTTGCAGCTTTTCTTTTGCACTGCACGAAGTTTTCAACAACCAGATAGCGCAGTATAGTAGCTCAAGTGGAAAGGAACACTTCCTATTTAAATTTCTGCATCCTACACTGTTGGCAGTTCTGTGTAGGTGGCAATTACGTGATTTTATTTCGGTGATACAACATAGAGTCGAATGTACGCACTGGGTAGCCGAGGCAGCAATTCATGGCGATTAAGTCAAACAAGTAAATGAATGTACTGAACATGCTGCAAACCACTACAGGGAGCCTGTGTGCCAGAATTCGCATCCAGTGTGGAGCAACGGCGTTACGATAGAGAAATGAGTCGCAGAGAAGAGGATTTGGTGGTCTTTTGGATTGATGGTAGGTTCATATACTTGTGGTCTGGGTTCGTTTCTAACTTCTGCCATGATTATTGATAGGGAGAGACAGATTCTATTCTCTTCTGGCTACGCCAAGTGAAGATGGTGTAATGGCATTGTGGTCTGAAATTCATATTAAACATGATATTGCTTCTGTACCAATCAGACGCTAGGTTGAACCACAATAGTCAGGAGTGGCGGCATGTAGAAACTCCATCACCAGTAACCTTTCTTACAGTAGTTATTTGTTTCTAATTACGAAACATACGCTGTGTAGGGTCGCAGGACACTTATTCCATCTTTTATTTGTGCAAAAAATGGTTGTGAACTTGTAATGCAACTTAGACCGCCCTTAACGCGGAATTTGATCTCTTCGTGACAATACAGCTCGACTACAATTTGTTGTTTGTTCAAAACTGCAGATTCCTCAACATCTCCACATATTGCGCGCGTATGGGCTCGAATTCTGGCCCGGCACTAAAGTTTTCATTGTGTATTATCGAGCTCTAGCCTGAATTACCTATCTGCTGGTGGATAATAATTTTGATTTTTAATTTATTTTCATTCTTGTCAACACTATCTATATCTGACGTTTTTGACTCCAGTGAGACACAGAACTATTTGGGAGATCAAGGATGTTATTCCCAGCTGCTGGTGGAGAAAAATTCGATAGCTGACGTCTCTTTGTGTGTAGTCAACAACGATATGTGTGGGGTTCGATTCCCAGGCAGCACTGAACTCCTCATCATATTATTTGTAGTTCAAACACGATCACATGTCGCTGTTGGTGTAACAATCCCATATTTAACGTTCGTTTTCTCTAGAATAAAATAGCGATAGTTGCCGGGTTGGAGACCTGGGAAGTAAAAAATTAATGTTTCGTCTCGTCATTTCAGTTAAAACATCTAGCTACTGCCGATAAAATCCGATATGTCACAGTTGATTGTGCTTCGATATCAACCCGATTAGTTTCTGGGTTCGAATCCCTGTCGAACACAAAGCTTTAGCTCAAAGCATTTCAAATAAGTTACTTGTGAAGAAGCAATAGTTAACATCTCACGTAGTTCGTTGACAAGATGCTGGGTGGAATTCGCGTCCATTAAAAATGTTTACGTTATGTAATTTAAAGTTGATATTTGCTAACAAAAAACGAGGTATTTCACTCTCTGTGTGCCTCGTCAGGAATGACTGTTAGTTTCCGTCAGTCACGAAATCTTTGCTTAGTCTACAAGACCTGGGTTTGAATCTACATGCAGAACGAGACGGTTCGTGTGTGTCATTTGAAGTTAATACATATTCTCAACTAGCTGCTCATGAATAACTTAAATTTTTAATCTCATTTTGTGTTAAATAATTAGTACGGTATGTTACTTTGAAGAGGAAATCCTTAATACGACGAACTTAATACGTGCAATACCTTTCTGACGTAATACTGAGATTGGTAACATTTCAGGTATCTCATTTATTGTAATAAATGTGATCTTACAAGCCTTAAGGACAGTCTTATGTGTGATAAGGTGTTCGCGGATATTTGTAGTATCGTAGTACTACTTTACATCTTGAGTTATTGCGATATAGAACAGTGTTTTCTAGTGTTGACTTGTTTTCAATAGTGAAACGACTGTACCAAGGAGCGATTAGAGGACCTGCTAGACAGCTGCATTATTCGGGTTGTTTGCGAATCAGGCGAAGTGCAATTCAGGTCGTTCGGATACTTTTGAGCACGACTGTACATCATGTCTTGTATGGTTCGACCTCTTCTTGCTCTTGGGGTCGCGTTTTGCAAAGTCTCATGGTGTCTCGAGAGCTGTGTATACTCAACATAGGTGCTCCCACTCATTTGTGTTCTGCTGTTGTGTCATTCTCAGCCATTGACCTCTTTTTCTGCTCTCCAGCTCTCGAAAAGTGTCACCAGTATGAGCTCATCAACGACCGTAGTTTCAGTGACCACCTCCCATTCCACACTCATCTACTGGTTGGATCATTACCCCCACAGAAGCCACGAAAGTGGACACTGTTGACCTAGGTGGCTCTGTCTGAACATTGTGACAGTACCCAGGAATGGATGGACCACATCACACAAGTGTTCCATCTTGGTGCTGACTTATGTATCCCATTGTCTTCAGGTTGTCTTAGAAAGCAAAATGTACCTTGATGGACCGGCGACTGCTGCTAAGAGATATGGGACTGGCGTGCGGCTCGTCCATGGTTTAAGTAACACCCAATGGCAGACAACCTTACAGCCCTTAGTGTCACAACAGCCCGGTTCACCGGACTTTTTCAACCGTTGTGCTTCTTCTACAAAATTTTGGGACACCATCAGGAGGATTTCCTGTAAAGACAGTCGTATACCAGTAGAAGCAGTGATGAAAAAGAGATGTGTGCAAACAGCACCCAGAGACAGCACTTGGACGATGGGGGAGAATTTCGCAGCGACTGCTGCTGATGCCAGCCAGGATGCCCCGTTTTGCTACTGCCGTGCAACATCAGAGAGGGGGAAGTTGGACTTCAGATGCCACATTCCTGAGTCTTGCAACTGCCCTTTCTCCATGTTGGAGCTGGAGGCTTGTCATGCTGCACCCAGTCACGACCAAATCCGATACTGCATGCTTCGACCTTTGCCCACAGCGTGAAAGGAATTCCTCGGATCTTTTAATTTTATATGGCACACAGGTAAATACCTAACTCGTAGAGAGAGGCAATTTTGATGCCTCTCCTCAAACCAGGAAAGGACACCCCAAGTCTTGCCACCCTTGACCAGCTGCATAGGAAAGACCATGGAGCAAATGGCTAACCGCCGTCTAATCTGGTTGTTACAGACCAGGCCCTCCTTATTCACTCTCAGTGTTGACTCCGGAGATTCGGTCTACTTCGACAGTCTGTCCCTCGTAGAGACAGTCTGTCCCCCTCAGCAGACGTTTCTAAACAAACATCACTGTCTCGCTGTATTCTTTGACATCAGTGAGTCGTACAATACTTGGAGACACTATATTCTGATGCAGCTCCATCAGTGGGGCTTTCGTGGCCACTTCTCCATCTTCACACGACCGTGCCTGTATAAGTGCTTTTTAACGTCTCTGATAACGTGCTGTAGGATCGTTTTCAGCAGGGGAATGGTGTTCCTCAGGGCAGTGTTTAAGTGCTACCTTCTTTGCCATAGCCGTAAACTGTATCACAACAACGGCAATGAGTTCTGTACCGCGCTCCTTGTTTATGGACGATTTTGCTCTTTCCTGTTTCTCCTCTAGTATTTGAGCTGCGATCCGTCAATTACAACTTACAGTGCGGAGGTTAGAGGAGTGTGGTGCAAAGGCGGGTTTCCATTTTCTGCAGATAAATGTGTGTGTTCTTTTTAATCGTTCTCGTCGTAATTTAATTTACCTGACTTGCATGATGCTGTTCTACATTTAATGACTCAGTGAGGTTTAAGAATTTTTAGCATTGTGCAGCTCTGTGAGCAACTGTGATAATTGAACATGTAACACGTCAGCCTCAGTTGCAAATAGAAACCAAACTTTACCCAGCTTTCATCCAAAATAATTTGGCCTTCTTCAGAAGCGAGTGCAGTAGTTTAGTGTCACTCGCTTGGTTTCTATTTGGAACTGAGGCTGACGTGTTACATACTCATTGCGGTACTTGTGCCTCATTTTTTCACCTGACTATCGCAATTATCACACCAGAGTGACCTGAAAGTGAGAACCCAGAATACACTGCATATCGTAAAGTGCCTAAGTCACAGCTGTTAGCGAGCAGAGGGTGCGCGTCTGCTCCAATTCCACAGGGTTTTTGTGCGTTCATAGCTCGACTACGGGTGCACAGTGTTCAGATCAGCGAGGCCCTCTTACCTGAATATTATTGAGGGGATTAGGCTGGCCACAGGCGGTGAAACGACCAGCCCTGTAACCAATATCTGTGCAGACACTGGGGAACTGCTACACACTCAGGCGGTAGCTCCTCATGTTGCGCCAGGCATGTAAGTTCCTGTCACCTCCGAGTTCAGTCGCGTACGGTAATGTTGCTCGGCATCCACTGGAATGCCTTTTATTCAGTCGTCCACGAGCGACAGTGCCACTTGGGGGATCTGCGTGCAACATGTGCTGGAGTCACTTGGTGCAGAGTACGTACAGAACTGAATCCAGTGTTTCAACAACCTGCCACTCTGGTTTAGGTGAGGACCAAAGTAATTTTAAAGTTCGTGCAGTACAGCAGAGGTTGCACTCCTACATTTGTTGTTAGCACATTATTTTATGACAACTTAACTGAGCACCACAACTATATAGATGCCTTTACGGATGGTTCAGAACAAGGGGGGACTCCCTTGGTTGCTCTATCTTGGAGAAGATGAGATGTGCTTCAGCTGCTAAATTCCATATCTGAGTGCCCTTTATTCTCTACAACGCTTGTACCGAGCAGATAGTATAGACCAGAATATCCAACAGACCTTCCCCCAACTACGACGGCTGTGGAAGGAATGGCTCTGAGCACTATGCGATTTAACTTCTGAGGTCATCAGTCGCCTAGAACTTAAAACTAATTAAACCTAAGGACATCACACACATCCATGCCCGAGGCAGGATTCGAATCTGCGAGCGTAGCGGTCGCTCGGCTCCAGACTGTAGCGCCTAGAACCGCACGGCTACTCCGGCCGGCTGGAAGGAGATGTCTTTCTTATTGGGTACCAGGGCTCATGGATATTGGGGGGGGGAGGGGGGGAGAGGGGACGAAAAAGCAGACATTGTTGGAGCGAAGAAGGCGTGTCGTGGTCCTCAGTTATTTCAGTGTACCCTCCCTCTGCATACTCTCGCCTCGCTGTTGCGGACAGAGTCATGCGTCGATGGAAAATGATTGGACGTGACAGATAACAAACTGCGCCTACTGAAGCCCGCTACTCGTCCGTGGCTTACGTCCTTTCATCCACGAGGGCGAGCTGAGTTCCTCGTCATTTGTCTTCGCACGGGCCGCAGTCGCCTGACGCACGGCTTCTTGACCCGGAGCGACGACCCTGCACTGTGTGGTTCTTGTGGCTTAGAGATCACTCGGCGTCACAGTTTACTAGACCGTGTTTTATTTTCGGACCAGAGGGCAGCGGCAGATTTGCTCTCTGTTTTAAGTGAAGTTCGGACGAATGTGTTGAGCCTGTTAAGGTTTTGTGATTTGTTCAACTTCTTTCCAAGAGTTTTAGAGAGATGTTGTTAATGCGTTAATAGGGTAACAGGCTCAGCCACGTTTTTTGTAGGTAGTCAGCCGGTCACATATGCCGGTGTGTCGTTTCCCTTCTGTTTTCTTCCCTTCTGTTCACTTTTTCTCCATTGTTTTACGGCTTGTGATATAGAGTGATTCTGTGAATCAATGCTAGTGAGCGAGTGAGTAAGTGTGCCAACGTTTTAGGGCTTTTAACCATATTCGTTTCTTTTAATATTTGTAAAGGCGCTGATAACCTCGCCATTGAGCGCCCATGCACCCCAAAAGAAACAATAGCAACTACTACATCATCAATTTTGTTATTAAAAATAAAGCTATGAAGAATGGAATTAAGGATGCTAAAAAAGATTCGAGGCTGAAGATCCAAGTAGAATCAAAGACTAAGCTAGAAGGAATACAGTCTTTGTTTACTTCAACTGAATAATATACATTCACGAGAAACAAGAGCATAAATGAAACCACAAGAAGGTATTACGTCTGTGCAGGTTACTCGCAATGAAAGGGAGGCCGCTGATGATCTCTTGAATAAAGGATTACAGCACAGAATGAAGTTCGCTTGATTATCAACTTGAATGGGAAGATACTTCAAACCGCAAAACCAAATACCTATCTAACAGATAAAACGGGATCACGACGAAGGGATATCAGCTAAAATAATTGGCACTGCACAGGCAGTATCCCAAAATCTCAGACATGTAAAGGGAATTGCGAATTTCAGTTTAGCGCGCAGTGGCGAATTGTTGCGGCATTATAGCCACTACACTAGGGAGTAAAATCCTTAATAGTTAAAACCTTATCCATGGTCGGAATGAAGACGTTTTAAATTTGAATGTTGCACCACATGATTAAAATCGCATTTATAGGTTTTGTAACTTATATTGATGTGATATCTTCGAATTTTTTATTAAGCCCTCAATATCTGTTATTACACATCTGACATATTACTTAGTCGACTTGTCAATTTCCCTTAATGCAAGTTGCAACCTGTGCCGCAAGAGCGCTCTGGATCGAAGCGTGTAACATACAGTTGTTTAACGTATGTTGGCGATTGAAAAACAGCGTGATGTAATTGAGTTTCTAACCGCAGAAAACTCCGTCCACACACGGAGCACCCTCTTCTTCAATATGACAATGCCCACTCACACACGAGTGCTGCGACATCTGCAACCTCCATCAAGACTTAGCACATACAATTTCCCTCTGTTTTCAAAACTTAAAGAACACCTTGGATGACTTCACTTTGATAGTGACGCAGCGGTGCTAGAAGCAGAAGTGAGGTTGATGCTCCCTCAACAAAATCAAACGTTCTGCAATGACGGTTTCAGCAAAATGGTTTTTCGTTGGTGGAACTATGTTGAGAAATAAATATGTAGTCGTAAACAATAAAGCTGGAGAATGTTAATAAATTTTTACGTGTATATAAGGTTTAAAGTTTTTCACAAGAAAAAATTCAGAGGCGCCCTCGTAAAAAGTTTTAAACTTATAACCAATTTGAGGCGGAGGGAAGCAGCGCATTCTGAGCACAACCTGCGAGACAAGGGATGCTCAGTACTGAAGGGAAGATGGAAGGAAGCAGTGGTCCTGGACGGACAAGGGTTCACTGACCGTGGCAGAGTGGTTCGGCGTAACAGACGCCGCGGCTTTGGCTCCAAAAGCCGAGGGCGGGGGTCAAATCTCCATGGCGGTGGCCCATCTTCTGTAAGAAGGTGTCGCCCAAAGAGGAAGGACCACATACCTTTTTCACTCCCTGTGCGAATTTAAAAAGTTTGCAGTTTAAATTAAAATAATTTGTCAAATAATGATACTTCTGTGAAAACATCTTTTAGTTGTTTCTTTAACAATTGTATTCAAGTGTCAAAACGTCTGACGGAAGAGCTCAGAAAATTTCGATACACGGGACGACATGCACCTTCCTGAGTAATCCGAAGATTTCAATTCGAAGACTGTATTCTGAGTTTGGCACTGACGCCGCACTTAGTTCACATCGAGAATGTGACAAGCCCATATTCTGTCTTCTTTAACTCTCAGGTACCTAGGGGCTCCACTTGTGTTTGTTGAGTCCTTCCTCATCAATTGGTACACTTTATAAGACTGGAATTTCATTAGCGTTCGAACTAACCAGTTAAGACTTTGCATTAAGAAATCATTTAAAGTCGTGGCAAGGAGGTAGCCTGGTAAAATGTCAACCAGGACCCTCCAATAGTGTACCTTAAATCTACATCATACTCCGAAAACCACCTAATGATGTGTGGTGGAGCGTACTTTCGGTACCGCTAGCTGATCCCTCCAACCCTGCTCCATTCGCGAATAGTACATGGGAAGAATGATTGTGGGTAAGCCTGTGTATTGGCTCTAATTTCTCGAATTTTCTCCTCGTGCTCAATATGCGAGATGTACGTGGGGGGAAGTAATATGTTGTCTGACTCCTCCTGATGAGTACTGTCCCGAAATTTCAGTAGTAAATCTCTCCGTGATGCATAACGTCTCTCTTGTAACGTCTGCCAGTGGAGTTTGTGGCATCTCCGTAACGCTCTCTCGCCAGCTAAACCATCCAGTGACGAAACGCGCAGCTCTTCGTTGGATCTTTTCTATCTCCCCTATCAGCCCTACCTGATAGGGATCCCAAATAGATGAAAATACTCAAGAATCTGGCGAACAAGCGCCTTATAAGCCACTTCTTTCGTGGATGAGTTACACTTACCTTAAGATTCTTCCGATGAATCTGAGTCTTGTGTCCGCGTTTCCCAATGTCTGCTTTATATGTCATTCCACTTACGCCTAGATATTTTACGGCATATGCTGCCTTTGTTTGTCATCAATAGTGTAGCTGTGCAGTAGTGTATTTCTTTTCCTAGGTTCAGGGTCAACTGCCAGAGTCTGCACAATTCATCAATTCTCTGCAGGTCGTTCTGCAAATTCTTTCTATGTTCTGGCGTCGCTACTTTGGTATAGACAACTGCATTATCTGCGAATAGCCTTCAAGAGCGTCCAACGCTTTCTACTAGGACATAGATCACTTATATGTATTGTGAACAGCGACGGTTCTATCACACTTCCCTGTGGTACTCCGGATATTACCTTTAAATCTGTCGATTTAGTTCCGTTTAGAGCGACTTTCTGAGTTCTCTCTGCAAGAAAGTCTTGAATCCAAGCAGGTTTGCTCCGGTACTCCGTAAGCTCGCTTTTTTTTTCATCAAATGGCAATGCGGGACGGTATCAAATGCCTTACTGAAATCAAGAAACACGGCATCAGCCTGAGCGCCGTTGTCCACTGCGCTGTGGATCTCATGGAGGAACAGAGCGAGCAGAGTTTCGCAGGATCTCTGTTTGCGGAATCCATATTGATTTTTATAGAGGAAATGTTCATTTTCCAAGAATGTCATAATTCTTGAGCATAAAACGTATTCCATAATTCTACAACAGATTGACGTCAACGATATAGATCTATAAGTGTGTGGATCTCTCTTATGGTCTTTATTAAAAACGGGAATAACCTGCGCTTTTTTCCAATCGTTAGGTACCTTTCGTTGCTCAAGAGATCTACGATAAATCACTGATAGAAGGGTAGCAAGTTCTTTGGTATAACCTTTATAGAATCTTATAGGTATGTCATCTGGTCCTGAAGCCTTTCCACTACTAAGCGATTGTAGCTGCTTTTCAATTCCGCGATCGGTTATGTCAATATCTGCCATTTAGACGTTCGCACCACGATTGAAAGCAGGGACAGTGTTACGATCTTCCGCGGTGAAACAGCTTCGGAAGAGCGAATTCAATATTTCGGCCTTCTCTCTGTTAACTTCCGTTTCGGTGCCGGTGTGGTCGCTGAGAGAATAAACAGATGATTTTGACCCACCTACTGATTTTACATACGACCAAAATCTCTTAAGGTTTGTACTCAAGTCGCTTGACAACGCCTTACTTTTAACATCAATGAACTATTCTCTCATTGTTCTCCTTGCGCTCATTTCCCTTCGTCCAGTTTTTGTTTGTCAGCTAGGTTTTTCCTTCTGAATCTGAGATGAAGTTCCCTTTGTTTACGTAGCACTTTCTAACAAGGCTTCTGAACTCTGGGTGATCTTTCCCATCCCTTAAAACCTTACTCGGAGCATACTTGTCTAGGTCGTTTGAATTTTTTCCATTTGTTCTCCACATCTTCGTCCTCATAACCGAATATTTGTTGCTGACTGCTGAGATATTGTGAAACTTGTATCCTGTCACCCTTGCTGGGCAAATACTCGTATACCTTGCTACCTTTCTTAACATTCCTTGTAGGACAGGACCCCTGTCACAGCCTTATAATTGCTGATACCTTCCTCTGTCTGTGTTGCTAGGATGTCAAAGTAGTTACCCTCACAAGTTGGTTCTCTAACTATCTGCTAAAGGTAATTCTCGGACAAGACATCCAGAACAATGCCACATGATCTGTGGCATAACACTCCCAATGTATACATGAGAAGTTGAAGTCACCCCTAATACAATGGCATGATCAGGAAAATTACTAATGATGTTTTGCAAGTTCTGTCTGAAACGCTCTGCAGCTACACAATCCGTGATAACCACACTAGGTATTATCGAAATTTTCACTGCAATAAACACGCCGCCACCACTGGCGACTAACCTGTCGTAAAGATAAACATTCCAGTCTGAGCGTAGAATTTCGTTGTCATTAACGTCTGGCTTCAACCAACTTTCTGTTTTCAATACTATCTGTGCATTATAACCTTAAGCAAGCGATACTAATTCTAGGACCTTTCCTTGGATGCTCCTGCGGTTTACTAAAATCATGTTAATCTTTTCTATCTCTGATCTGCATGGACCAAGATTGAGGTCGCTGTTGCTGATTTAACAGGCAAATCGCCTTTGCTCCCAAGGGAGCGGTCCTTTAATCTGAAACTGTACGAAACATCATTTACGAATACAAGAAAAAGTAGACCGGGCACTGGTTATGTGGTGCTAGTGATGACAGTTTCTTTCGTTCTACAGACAGATATTTTAACTTACCCGGTATTTCATCTTCCTCCAGCTGTCATAAAATTAAAAACCCATGATTAATGACGTATAGGAAGCACTTCGTAACTGTTCAACAAAATTAGTAACTGCAATTCCACTGGCTACTGGATTTGGTGTGAAAGGCACTATTTCGCTTCGTTAACGAGCAGTGCACGTTTTCTGTTTCTTTTAACGGTTATCGGAAATTTCCCTGACAGTTAAAAGCACCGTATATGGTAAGATTTCATTTGAGATTGACAGTTAATTGCCTTGTGGAGTGTCACTTAAAAACACTTTAGGGAAAGAAGCCGTGTGTTTCCCCGTTACATTATGACGTATCCATGCAGGATGACAAACGAGCCAAGATAGTCGTGGGGGCTTCGGGATATTTTCCGTGAAGTTGTTGCCAGCGGCACTTCCGTGTAGTCACTCTTCCTCTTAAATGAAAGCCGTGGGATTCCTGCTAGCGCAACTACACGCCTACGTAGGGAATTCAGGATGTAGGTTACACATGTCAGTATTGCGTAGCCAGACGGTTTACTGTCAGAAGAGTGTGTTTTCCTGCAGACACGGCTATGCAGCGGTACGGACAACAGGTCCACCACGCTGCAATGCCGCGGTAACTGGAATCGTACTCTAAAGTTTAAGCGCGCGGTACAGTGCAAGTATTGTGGATAACACGCCTAAACTGCACAGAGATTAGCCGTGAAGTACTAGCAGACTATGGACCAAATGCAGTATCGCGTCCAGGTGCGGTGAAATGGCGTCAAAAATTCGAACAAGGGCATAAGGAGATGGCTGACAGAAAAGTTCAGAATTTGTGCCGTGCGAATTCCACCCTTTCGGCAAGCTGGGAGAACACCTGGTGGAAAAAGATTTGCCGACGATGAGGACTTCCACGCGTGGCTGCGTGACCACCGAGCGGACTTGTGTCGTCGAGTAACTTAGTGACTGCTAGAACGGGACGACCCTTGTTTACACAGCTCGGTAACTGTCTACTACCCGTTGCGCAAGGTATTTACGTTTTTCTCCGCACTACTCATCATTCGCGCTGTTATTGTGGGAGGAATGATTGCCTCAACACTTCTGTGGAGTTCTAATTAGCCTAATTTTGTTTTCGCTATCGCTGTGGAAGCAATACATAGAAGGTTATACACTGAAGAGCCAAATAAACTGGAACACCTGCCTAATATCGTGTAGGGTCCCCCCTAGCACGCAGATGTGCCGCAACACGATGTGGCATGAAGTCGACTAATGTCTGAAGTAGTGCTGGAGGGAAATGACACCATGAATCCGGCAGGGCTGTCCATAAATCCGTAAGAGTACGAGGGAGTGGAGATCTCTCCTGAGCAGCACGTTGCACGGCATCCCAGATATACTCAATAATGTTCAGCTCCGGGGAATGTGGTGGCCAGCGGAAGTGTTTAAGTTCTCTAAGTTCAGAAGAGTGTCCCTGGAGCGACTCTGTAGCAATTCTGGACGTGCGGGGTGTCGCATTGCCCTGCTGGAATTGCCCAAGACCGTCGGAATGCGCAATGGACATGAATGGGTGCAAGTGATCAGACAGGATGTTTACGTACGTGTCACCTGTCAAAGTCGTATTTAGACGCATCAGAGGCCCCATATCATTCCAACTGTACACTCCCCACACCATTATACAGCCTCCACCAGCTTGAAAAGACCTCTGCTGACATGCAGGTCCGCGGATTCATCAGGTTGTCTCCGAATCCGTACACGTCCATCCGCTCGCTATAACTTCAAACGAGACTCGTCGGACCAGGAAACATGTTTCCAGTCATCAACAGTCCAATGTCGGCGCTGACAGACTCAGGCGAGGCGTAAGGCTTCGTGTCGCGCAGTCGTCAAGGGTACAAGAGTGGGCCTTCGGCTCTGAAAGCCCATATCGATGCCGTTTCGTTGAATGGTTCGCACGCTGACATATGGTCCAGCACAGAAATCTGCAGCAAGCAGCAATTTGCGGAACGGTAGAACTTCTGTCACGTTGAATGGTTCTCTTCAGTCGTCGTTGGTCGCATCCCATTCTTGCAGGATCTTTTTCCGGCCGCAGCGATGTCGATGTATTACCGGATTCCTTATATTCACGGTACATTCATCAAATGGTCGTACGGGAAAATCCCCGCTTCATCGCTACCTCGGGGATGCTGTGTCCCTTCGCTCCTGCGCCGACTATAACAGCACGTTCAAACTCACTTAAGTCTTGATAATTGTAACAGCAGTAACCGATCCAACTATTGCGCCGGACACTTGTTGCCTTACATAGACGTTACCGACCGCAGCGCAGTATTCTTCCCGTTTAAATTTCTCTTTGTTTGAATACGTATGTCCATGCCAACTTCTTTAGCTCTTCAGTGTAGTATACTCCAAGATTTCTCACTAAAATCTGATTCCTGAAACTTAGCGAAAGCTACTTCGTTACAGATAATATCATCAATCCCAAACACGCTGAGATTACTGGTAATATTCTCTGCAGTGTCATTAATAAACAGTATGAACAGCTAGTCTTCTGACACATTTCCTTCAGCCACACCTGAAGTTACTTTTACATCTGTCTATGACTCTCCGTCGAAAATAGCATGCCGCGTCCTCTCTACCGTAACACTCCCAATCTAGTTATCTATCTAGTTCATACCGCACTGTGGCGGGGCAAGGCGCCTTTTATGACAGGGATCCCACTGTTCTCCTCAAATAAACAAACCAGTCCCTAGCTCCCTTTCTGCAAACAAACCACTCACTTGGGCTCTTGTTTCGTTTATTTAGAACTGTCATTATAATTGCAATTAATGGTCTATAATTGTAATTAGCGTAATTTATAGCCGAGATGGCGCAGGAGTAGCGTACTTGGCTTGTGTTTTCTCAGGTGTCTGATTGCACAGTGATTCCCTCGATCATGAGGATGGTAATTTATGACCCAAAAAAAGGCTTCTTCTCTCTTCCACTGGTGGATGGTGGTCCTATTGGTCCAGCCCCTACCACTGACTCTCATAGAGTCCCCAGCATCCTTAGAGAGAACTTAGTTTTCCTAGTCTGCACCTTGCTCGGGCAACAGCAGCACCATGAAGTGCCAGATTTCGTCCGTCGCGTCCAGGAATATTAAAAGGAGAAAACTGTTTCATTCGAATCTATGTATTAAATCCCCCATATTTTCTCTTATAATTATTATTATTTGTCATTTAGTGACATTTCCTTTGTCTCATAAAGCAGTAGGCTCCTGATAATAATGCAGTAAACTAGTCTGATTTATGGGAACTATTCGATTTTCCACCACGCTTATCAGATTTGTTAGACTTTGAAACGATGAAACTTCTTAATTATATTTTTTTTCCTTAAGCTGAAATAACTGAGAAGTTGAAAATCCTTTATTAAGTTTTTTCTTAAAGTGCTTAGTGCTTACTCAATGTTCTTAAACTGTTGAGTGAAACTCAACGTACTGAGACTACCTTCTCTTTACTTATTCTTATCATCTCAAAACTAACCCACAATATCTTGGCGCAGCGCAATCTGACAGCTCAAAAATGATAACCTGACTTCAAATAATTAATACAAAAGAATTAGAAGAAATCCTAAGAATAACCCATACATATCATATGTCACTCACCTCACAGAAAATCTTCATGACACGAACTACAGCTGTGGATAAGAGTGTTTGTGGATGTGGGTTTTATGTAGATGGAGAATTCGTCTTGGTGGTTGTTTCTTGTGATTGTGAGATCCAAGAAATTTAGTTTCTTGGTGTTTTCTAATTCCATTGTGAAGTGGATTTGTGGGTGTACTGTGTTGATGTTACTGTGTAGCTCTTCTATCCCGTTATGTGTTTCATCTGCAAGACAGATTATGTCATCCACATATCGGTACCATTAGATTATTTTGTACCCTCCTTGTTTGTAATAAATGAAAACACAACTCTCTGCAACAACACACTCTTTACCGCTCTGAGAGAACTGACCAAGGACACAGAACAGAAAGCACACACAAGCAAAAGGACCACTTCCCCAACGCACAGAGATAGATAAATAATGAACAGAAGTCGTAATTCGCGCTGCAGATTTTCATAGGCTTTCTCGCCACATGCAATACGCCTCTCGCGACACACGGGACTGCAAGATGGCATAATATTCTGGATCAGAAACAAAGTGCAAAAGTTTTGTTTTTCTGTGTATAAAAGCAGCCACATACCATCTAACGAACGTGAATACACGAATAGCTAAGCAATAGCTCAGTACACACCAAATAACTAGTTTCCACGACACTACCACAACCCCAAGTAGATACTGCTGACATACGAAAGTTCATCTTTTAGTATTTGTTTACTAACAGCCGCTCACATGGTTGCAGATGACATGATTTTCGCTAAGTAAAGAGTCGCCAACGGAAAAATATGTCGCAAACAGTACCAATAATTGCTTAAAACATGCTGTAACATACAATAAATAAGATAGTATGAAAGTATCAATAGAAAAGTATATCGCAAAAAATGAAGTGTAAAAATGTAGTAATGTTTTACCTTTTCTGTACAACCACGCCATTTTCTACGTGTTTTAGATTTTAAAAAAACCACTGATGATGGTGATATTTGTCGCCGTAACTAGTTTGGGATAATAAAGAAATAAACGAATAACAAGGTGTTTTGCATCAAGGCGGACTCAATTTCTGATACTACTGTTTTCCTATGCAAACACGGACCAAATGGAAGAGTTCCAAGGTAGTATTATTGTTCCCCACGATGTCATCTGAAATGCAAAGAGAAAATAAATCACCTGTAAAGCAAATTTTTTTACTTTATTTCAAGCGCAGATTCAGTGTCGTTGTAACTCTGCCAATAGTGTACTTGCTTTGAGAGAAAAAAAATGAGTGCCTCGCTTACCGATTGAATGGCTCTACATTTTTACATACAGAGAAAATACGAA
Organism: Schistocerca gregaria; assembly: GCF_023897955.1. Lineage (NCBI taxonomy): Eukaryota > Metazoa > Arthropoda > Insecta > Orthoptera > Acrididae > Schistocerca > Schistocerca gregaria. Next base: position 38,111,537 of record NC_064925.1, on the reverse strand, counting down.
AAATATGTCGTAGGTTTCACGTAAATAAAAAGATCAAGAGGGAATTATATATATTTGATAATTTCTGGTTTAACCGATGGGGGAGCAATAATGGTTTTGAACAAAGATACTCGTACATAGCATTGACTAGAAATTACAGAGATAAGTTTTCTTTGGTAGATGCGTTAATAAGTAGATCTTAATGACTAGAGAAAAATTGCAAGGATACATTTCATATGAATAGAAACTTTTTTTACACTATGTGTCTCCCATGGCAGTTTAAAATAATTGCCGTCTTTTCTTTTGATACAATATTAGACGGAACCTTTCTTGATATAGCTAAATATGATACCAGAGATTTTCTTGAGATACATGTTGAAATGCAGTTATCATTCCCTTTCTCTGTGATAACTGACTTCGTATCTTAAAATGAGAGATGAATAAAGAACATGTATATAACTACACTAATAATTTTGGGATAGGTAGGAGCAAGTAATCGGGCAGGTAGTTTAGAAAATTTAAAAAGGGAAATGGATAGGTTAAAGTTAGATATAGTGGGAATTAGTGAAGTTCGGTGGCAGGAGGAACAAGACTTCTTGTCAGGTGACTACAGGGTTATAAACACAAAATCAATAAGGTTTAATGCACGAGTAGGTTTAATAATGAATAGGAAAATAGGAATGCAGGTAAGCTACTACAAACAGCATAGTGAACGCATTATTGTGGACAAGATAGATACGAAGCCCACACCTGCTACAGTAGTACAAGTTTATATGCCAACGAGCTCTGCAGATGACGAAGAAATGAAAGAAATGTATGATGAAATAAAAGAAATTATTCAGATAGGGAAGGGTGACGAAAATTTAATTGTCATGGGTGACTGGAATTCGGTAGTAGCAAAAGGGAGAGAAGGAAACGTAGTAGGTGAAATTGGATTGGGGCTAAGAAATGAAAGAGGAAGCACAACTTAATCATAGCTAACACTTGGTTTAAGAATCATGGAAGAACCCTGGAGATACTAAAAGGCATCAGATAGATTATATAATGGTAAGACAGAGATTTAGGAGCCACGTTTTAAATTGTAAGACATTTGCAGGTGCAGATGTGGACTCTCACCACCACACCTGTAGATTAATGCACGAGTAGGTGCAAAAAGGTGGGAACTTAAGGAGATGGGACCTGGATAAACTGAAAGAACCAGAGGTTGTACAGAGTTTCAGGGAGAGCATAAGGGAACAATTGACAGGAATGGGGGAAAGAAATACGGTAGAAGAAGAACGGGTAGCTTTGAGGGATGAAGTAGTGAAGGCAGCAGAGGATCAAGTAGGTAAAAAGGTGACGGCTATTAGATATCTTGGGTAACAGAAGAAATATTAAATTTAATTGATGAAAGGAGAAAAGATAAAAATGCTGTAAATGAAGCAGGCAAAAAGGAATACAAACGTCTCAAAAATGAGATCGACAGGAAGTGCAAAACGGCTAAGCAGGGATGGCTAGATGACAAATATAAGTATGTAGAGGCTTATTTCACTAGGGGTAAGGTAGATACTGCCTACAGGAAAATTAAAGAGACCTTTGGAGATAAGAGAACCACCTGTATGAACATCAAGAGCTCAGACGGAAACCGAGTTCTAAGCAAAGAAGGGAAAGCAGAAAGGTGGAAGGAGTATATAGATGGTCTATAGAAGGGCGATGTACTTGAGGACAATATTATGGAAATGGAAGAGGATGTAGATAAAGATGAAATGGGAGATACGGTACTGCGTGAAGAGTTTGACATAGCACTGAAAGACCTGAGTCGAAAAAAGGCCCCCGGAGTAGACAACATTCCATTGGGACTACTTACGGCCTTGGGAGAGCCAGTCCTGACAGAACTCTACCACCTGGTGAACAAGATGTATGAAACAGGCGAAATATCCTCAGACTTCAAGAAGAATATAGTAATTCCAATCCCAAAGATAGCAGGTGTTGACAGATGTGAAAATTACCGAACTATCAATTTAATAAGTCACAGCTGCAAAATACTAACGCGAATTCTTTACAGACGAATGGAAAAACTAGTTGAAGCCGACCTCAGGGAAGATCAGTTTGGATTCCGTAGAAATGTTGGAACACGTGAGGCAATACTGACCTTACGACTTACCTTAGAAGCTAGATTAAGGAAGGGCAAACCTACGTTTCTAGCAATTGTAGACTCAGAAAAAGCTTTTGACAATGTTGACTGGAAAACTCTCTTTCAAATTCTAAAGGTGGCAGGGGTACAATACAGGGAGCGAAAGGCTATTTACAATTTGTACAGAAACCAGATGGCAGTTATAAGAGTCGAGGGACATGAAAGGGAAGCATTGGTTGGAAAGGGAGTGAGACAGGGTTGTAGTCTCTCCCCGATGTTATTCAATCTGTATATTGAGCAAACAGTGAAGGAAACAAAAGAAAAATTCGGAGTAGGTATTAAAATCCATGGAGAAGAAATAAAAACTTTGAGGTTCGCCGATGGCATTGTAATTCTGTCAGAGACAGCAAAGGACTTGGAAGAGCAGTTGAATGGAATGGATAGCGTCTTGAAAGGAGGATATAAGATGAACATCAACAAAAGCAAAACGACGATAATGGAATGTAGTCGAATTAAATTGAGCGATGCTGAGGGAATTAGATTAGGAAATGAGACACTTAAAGTAGTAAAGGAGTTTTGCTATTTAGGAAGTAAAATAACTGATGATGGTCGAAGTAGGGAGGATATAAAATGTAGACTGGCAATGGCAAGGAAAGCGTTTCTGAAGAAGAGAAATTTGTTAACATCGAGTATAGATTTAAGTGTCAGGCAGTCGTTTCTGAAAGTATTTGTATGGAGTGTAGCCATGTATGGAAGTGAAACATGGACGATAAATAGTTTGGACAAGAAGAGAATAGAAGCTTTCGAAATGTGGTATTACAGAAAAATGCTGAAGTTTAGATGGGTAGATCACGTAAGCAGATTCAGAAGGATGTAGGTTGCAGTCGGTACTGGGAGATGAAGAAGCTTGCACAGGATGAGTAGGATGGAGAGTTGCATGAAACCAGTTTCTGGAGTGAAGACCACAACAACAACAACATAGGAGCAAGTGAAGAAACAAAACTATATACCATATACAGGTGGTCCATTGATCGTGACCGGGCCAAATATCTCACGAAATAAGCACCAAACGAAAAAACTACAAAGAACTAAACTTCTCTAGCTTGAAGGAGGAAACCAGATGGCGCTATGTGTGACCCGCTAGATGGCGCTGCCATAGGTCAAACGGATATCAACTGCGTTTTTTAAAAATAGGAACCCCAATTTTTTATTGCATATTCGTGTAGTACGTAAAGAAATATGAATGTTTTAGTTGGACCACTTATTTCGCTTTGTGATAGATTGCGCTGTAATAGTCACAAACATATGGTTCACAATTTTAGACGAACAGTTGATAACAGGTAGGTTTGTTAAATTAAAATACAGAACGTAAGTACGTTTGAACATTTTATTTCGGTTGTCCCAATGTGAAACATGTACCTTTGTGAGAGTCTCATGTCTGAGAACGCATGTTGTTATAGCGTGATTACCTGTAAATACCACATTAATACCGTAAATTGATACACTACTTAAAAAAACCACAATCAGAATCTACAATACTTTGCAAATGGTGGAGGGATGTGGCTGTCTATTAATTTAATCGTTTCGTCAGCCAAGTTAGTGATGTCGGAAACATATTTGTTATTTGCTGTTATGGCTATCAAAGCCACAACGTTTTCTATTTGTGTGTCCAGAGTATCACAACGCGAAGGCGACTCCTGTTTGTCTTGCTGGTAAGGATACGGAGCAAATAATGCACTCCTGATACATAATGGAGGAATTATTTATCAAGCAGGTATAGACCATTACTTGTTAAAGTTTTTGTATATGTGGCCCTAAGATCGTTCTGCAACATGTCTACCTAAGAAATAATACTAGGCTAGATGTCACTGTTCGTGACGGCTTTTTGCTGTTATGACTGCTAAAATTGGAATAAACAAGTGGTATATTTTTTGCTGAATGTGTACATCTTCCAGAAGACTGTAGTGTTAATGGATTATTCGGAACTGGCAGGATGTAATACATACCTTGATACTCTACTTTAAAAAAAGCAATCAGGGCCTATATCAACGTATAAAACTATGCACTGTTGACGTAGAAATTGACTACTCAAAAAATAGTTATTTTGCAGCTAATGTAATTGTCGAATTCCCTCCCATGGATGACTGGAATCATTTCTGCTGCCACGTTGTTTCCTATGGAACCAAGACTGGGAAACATGCTTTATTATACACTCACAGCTATGGCTGACAGAAACCGTCTTTCCAGATCTGTTAGGCATTGTTGATGTATTACGGTGTTGTAAATAAATAGCCACACCTGGCCTTCGAATCTACGATTATCGCATATGTTTAGGACTTTGGTGATGTGTTGGGAGATAATTCGAGATTTGATCAAAAGTATGAGACACTTACCAGGTTAGATTAATCGCTGTGGGATGTTTTACGAACAGTCCCGTGCTTACATATTTATAATTTGGAACACATATTAGACACAGATTCATTGCTTCTCAGAGGATCATACGAACATGATGTCTCTCTTCCCAAGACGAACACTCACCATGGTTTCTCTTGCCACTCGCAGGAAACGATGCTGGAGAGTAACACGTCCATCGGTGCCTAATTTCTCTTATCTATGGATGCTGGCTACAAATGTCACTTCTCAATAGCAGTTTTCGCAAAAACAGTGTAGTCTTATTTGAGTTCAAGTAATTCTGGCATGTTGGTTGAAGCTACTGATACCAAGTGCAGCATTACATTATTGATTTTTTTGGGAAAAAATCTTCTAGTTGGTAAGTTGTGTGTTACAGCCACAAGAGATTCAGTGCTACGAAGTGTGCTCAACAGGCTCATAAAACCATATCATGGAATCTGCTGTGAGTTTGAGATTCATACCAGGTTGGATTTATCGAGCGAGGTGGCGCAGTGGTTAGTACACTGGACTCGATTTCGGGAGGACGACGGTTCAATCGCGCGACCGGCCATCCCGATTTAGGTTTTCCGTGATTTCCCGAAATCGCTCCAGGCAAATGCCGGGAGGGTTCGTTTGTAAGAGCGCGGCCGACTTCCTTCCCCGTCCTTCCCTACTCTAATGAGACCGATGACCTCGCAGTTTGGTCAGTTTGGTCTATTCCCCCCCCCCCTCCCCCAGTTTGGATTTATAGGTGTGGAATACAGTTATCTGACACCCTGTCTTAAACGAATGATCCCTAATAAATAAACTGACCAGCCAAGTGCTGTTAGAAGTAGACATCACATGCAAAGATTACAGTTATTTTTCCAAACGAATTGTAGCACTTACTGTCTTCCCTCAAAAAAATCAGACATTGATACTGGCACTGATATTAGCTGATTTGCTGTTCGTCATCGACGACAGTGTCGTAGAGATGATGTTATTGGACCTCTATGATATTAGTGTATCTGGTACAAGTAAGGGTGTTTTTGCTACTGACTAGGGCATTTTTGTTAATAAGAATGTGTGGATAAAGCCAGCAGCTCATAAACGTGTAATAAAAATAACATTAGGGCGTTTGTTTTTATACACTTTCCTCTACCCACTTGGAGTTTCGACAGGTGCACGCTGGTAATCTTATCAGCAGCCTTCTGTGGTTGGAGACGCCACTAGTGGTGTGTGGAAAGCTGCTCAGATATTGTTTCGTAACGGCGGCATTGCGGTCACAGTCCTCCGGACGCTCACGGTGGAGGGGAAGGGAATCTGCCGGCTGCCGGCTGTTGGCTGCATACACGATTAGGTCGTCGATTGTTCTTCATTTTCAGCTTCACGTAGGGTGATTTTTCCCACAGTTACTGAGATCGCTCTATCTCAGAACTAGCTGGAGGGGTTATGAGCGTCACTGTATTCCAGGTCTCACTTCTGCAGGAGTCGTGGCCCTGGGAGGATAGAGACGCACAGCATCTCGTCATAAATATGGTAACGGCTGTACTGCTTTCAGGAACGGCCAGCTGCTTTTTTATATTTTTATTTCATTTCTTCATCAGATATTAAGCGTCTGTTCTTCGTAATTTGGATCATGTTGGTGGTAGGTTAATTGCCCTTTGGAGAACCAGTTTCTCAGCAAATCCCTAAGATCACATTTCTTTATTGTTTAGTGAGAGAGGAACTGTGACCTCTGAGACTTTCTTTCCATGAAGAAGTAATTTATTCTTGCTGCACTGTGACAACTGTTCAGATTCATCTGTGTGTGGCAAGGACGTATATAGTTGAAATATTTCCGCATCTGTTTGAGTCTTATTGTGACATCGAACACTAATATTATGAGAGTTACGTGCCTTGTTGTTCGGCCTGGAATCTCTTGTAGATCTCACCCAAAGTTAGGGCTCTTGCAAGACTGTATACACGAGCCTTATTGCATCGATACAAACTAATAATATTGCTGAGTTGATTTGTTTAAAAATCGTGCTGCACCAGAGTAGTAGTAGTAGTGGCTATTAAAACCATACGAGGATCGTTCAATAAGTAATGTTGCACCTTGTTTTTAAATAAATCATTAATATACATAGCCATTAATAAACAACATTTGATGTTTGTTCTGTGCGCCGGTGATGTTTCGAACCGTTCTGGCACATGGCAGAGCCATAATACAGGATCAAAATGGGGTCTACATACGACTCAAACTACAAGCAGCAGAAAAAGAAACCTTGGTGAACATCCATAAACGTTTGTGAGCTGTGTATGGCCATGCTTCAGTTGCTAGTACAGTTGGGCGATGGGTAAGGAAATGCAGAAACAGAGCTCCACGATCAGCCACGCTCGGGACGTCCTGTCACAGCCACTGCTCCAAACCTGCTGAATCATACACCCTACAGTGACAGGCCTGCCACCCTCGGACGTCCATCTCTTTGGTCCACTTCGAGATTCTCTATGGGGAAACACTTTGAAGATGACGAGACTGTCAGTCATGCAGTGAAAACGTGCAGTGTACAGGACAAGAGCTTTTACTAGCAGGGAATACGTGCTCTTCCACAACGTTGGCGTACAGCTGTAGAGCGTGATTGAGACTACGTAGAAAAATATGACACGGACAAGACATGTTGATGTACGAGGCTTGTTTTTTAAGTAAGTGCCGTTTTGAAATTAAAAAAGACGTGCTAAGATATCTCAATAATTTTATTTTTACATGAAAGCCTGTACCTTAATCTACGCACTGATGCCGTTACATTCTGATTCTTCCTTATTTACGTTGTGTACTGAGTGTTTAAGGTGCCTCCGATAATCGTGAGTCCCGCCGACTGTGAAATACGGGCTGTTATAAGATTTCTTAGTGATAAAGGCCTGAAAGCGATCGATATTCATCGTGATATCTGTGCAGTTTACGGATAAAACATTATGAGTAATGGAATGGTAGGAAAGTGGGTGAGAGCATTTAAAGACGGCCGCACAAATGTGCATGATGAACAACGGAGTGGGCGTCCTTCGGTCGTTAATGAATGTTTGGTGCAGGAAATTGACATTAAGGTGAGAGAAAGACGCTTTACGATTTCCTCCTTGCGGGATGACTTTCCTAATGTCTCTTGTAGTGTTTTGTATGGCATTGTGACCGAGTACTTGAATTACCGAAAATTGTGCGCATGTTGGATACCGAAAGTGTTGACGGATGTGCACAAAACCAAACGTTTAGACAGTGCATTGACTTTCCTTGAGCGGTACCACAACGATGGTGATGATTTCTTAAGCCAAATTGTTACGGGCGATGAAACTTGGGTGGCCTACGTCACATCAGACTCAAAGCAACAGTCATTGGAAGTTGAGCAATGGCCTCGTTTTGCTGCAACACAACGCCCGTCTGCATGTGGCGAATCAGACCAAAGATCTCATCACATCTTTTCGATGGGAAACTCTATCATCCTCCGTACAGCCCAGATCTTGCGCCCAGTGAGTACCATCTGTTCTTGCACTTGAAGAGACACCTGGGCGGTCAGCGTCTTCAAGACGATGACGAAGTCAAAACAGTGGTGATGCAGTGGTTAACAAGTCAGGCGGCAGACTTCTATGAGGAGGGTATTCAAAAACTGGTACAACGTTATGACAAGTACCTCAATATTGACGGAAATTATGTAGAAAAGTAGATTAAGGTACAGGCTTTCCTCTAAAAATAAAATTTGTGAGATATCTTAGCACGTCTTTTTTAAATTTCAAAACGGTTCTTACTTAAAAAGCACGCCTCGTATATTGTCAGCAAAATCTTACTCTTAACAATAAATATGTTTTGAGAGAAAAAAATGTGGGCAATTACTTATTGAACGACTATCGTATATGTGATGTCATTCATTATTAATGCACACATAAATTTTCGTAGCAAATACAGCAGTGAACTACCTGTCTAGCATGTGTCTTTGGAATTATATGGATCAGTAGAAACTGCGTTAATAGCTATGACCGTATTCGGATTTTCCTGTAGTTAATATACGAGGCTTATAGTAATGTCACAAATTAATAATACTGCGGGGTTTATTTGGTTTACATATGCGATCATAACTGTGTGTCATCATTCCACTTGGCCGTACAGTTTGGTTGAAAATCAGTTTGCCCACAACAGCTTTTAAAACGTGATGGTTGGGGCGGAGGGGTGGCTTGTTTTCTGATAGGTCCAGGGAGAAAGAGGGGTTGGCAGTGCTCGTCGCATAATCTATTAGCAAAGGCATCAGCGAGCTATGACTTGCTTGCTTTGAAAGGTACCTGCCTCCCTGAATGGCTGAGAGCCATTTTCATCAGCCACTTGCTCGGCGTGTCAAGAGGCGATTACGGATACATTGTTTAAATAACGCAAATTCACTATCATGCCTGGGGAGAGAGTCTGGCATAGTGTTGGGCAGTCATGTGGAGCTCTCTCATGCCGGCAAACACTCGTGGAGTTCCGTACCGCACTATGCCAGAGAATGCAGGATGGGAGTTTGATATTTGCACCAGTGTGTTGGGGTCTGTTCGGTGTTATTACTGTGCGCGGGAGACCCTCAGCCAGAACAGATGCAGCCCTAGTGTTAGCCACCAGGGCGAATACGTTGACACTTTTTATAATCCAACTTTCTCCGCATTTGCCAGGTTGGATGCTAGTGTATCCACGATCATCAGTGTTTGTGGCTATACACTCACATGTCAGAGTCCGAGGGTGGTTTGGATTACTGGTTGACCCAATCTTTAGGTGTATGTTTCGTAGTGCAGTGCTACAGACATACAATGTCTTGGGTTAGACACGTCAGAATTTCACTTGATGTCATTCTTTCTAGCATCAGGTTTATCCATTACGGTGTGGTATTCCTTATGCATTATCTTTGGCAGGAAATCGATATTGCTAATAGAATTTGCTATGATGTCATAATGTCCACCAATCACTCGTTTCAAACTCATACAGTATTATATCACACTCACTAGTAATGGAGTGATGGCTTAGCAGTGACAAGTAGATTGGGAGCGTGCTGGATTGTGTGAATTGTGACCGATTTGCTTGCTCGTCAACACCACGCGATGTGACGTAGACACAACGTCGCCACGATAAGTGATGCCACATGGAGTCGTGAGCTGTCGCAACACGATGTTGACATGTGGTCCAGAGCAGTGGGTCGGAACTTACGTAATTGGGCATCGTGTAAAATTGTGAATATCATATAAAATTCTGTACAATCTGGTAAAAATATGAAAAATAGATAAAAATACGTAAAATTAGGGAAAATACGAGAAAATGTGTAAAATATGTATGCACATGTAAAAATTGTGGAATAATGAGAGTATGTACATGTGTCGGTGTGGCCTCTTCTGATGAGGTGTGTGCTGGTGCATTGTCGTGATGGAAAAGGACTTATTGCTGTCCAATCGGCGGTGTTTTTCTTGCAGCTCAGTTTTCAAACGGTCCAATAACGATGTGTAATATGGGCCCTGTAATAGTTTTACCCTTTTCCAGATAGTCGATGAGGATCATCTCTTGTGAATCCCAAAAGAGAGTCGCCATAACCTTTCCGACCGAAGGAATAGTCTTCGCCTTTCTTGGTGCAGATTCTCCCTTGGTAACCCATTGTTTAGATTGTTGTTTGGTCTCAGGAGTATAGTAATGTATCCATTTTTCATGCAAAGTGACGAAATGACGAATAAAGTCCTGCGGATTCTTCGTGAACAGCTGCAAACCATCCTTGCAACACTTCACACGATTCCGTTTTTCATCTTGCGTGAGCAATCGCGGAACCTATCTTCCGGATAGCTTTCTCATGTCCAAATGTTTATGCAACATATATACCCATTCATTCGAGATGCTCACAGCACTAGCAATCTCACGCACCTTAACGCTTCTGTCATAAATCATCATATCATGGATTTTATCAATGATTTCTGGAGTTGTAACCTCCACAGGGCGTCCAGATTCCAGAACGTTCAGCATGACTTGTGCTCATATGGCCACTCAAAAAATTTTGAAACCACTTATAAACTGTTCTAATCGAAGGTGCAGAATCACCTTAATGTTTATCAAGCTTCTCTTTAGTCTCCTGAGGCGTTTTGCCTTTCATAAAGTAATGTTTAATCACCACATGAAATTCTTTTTCGTCCATTTTTTGACAATCACTCGACTTCCTTGATTCACACGAATGCCATACACAAAGAAATAGACTAATATGGCCGCAGCTTGGTGTGAGTTCTTTCCAAAGATGCTACTAACTAAACACGACCTCTATACGCGCCGGTGGTGCCGACTCTCGGACTTTGCACGGACTTTTCAAGCGCCCCTCATAGATGGCGGCCCCACATCAGGCAGCGCTCTCCAGCCAGACATTATGCTGTGCAGTTGCTTTGGTGGACAACAGCATGCCACCCCTCGGGATGGTCGTACCAGTATCCATTCTAAGAATACACCACGACGGTGGGAGGTCTTTGCTCCCTGCGGGTCCAGTTTCGCTGTAGCGTTCCCTACTCACTGTCTCAGATCCAATACACTGTCTACACTGAAGAGCCAAGGAAACAGGAACACCTGCCAAATATCACGCAGAGCCGCCGCGAACACGCAAAAGTGCCGCAGCACGACGTGGCATGGACTCGACTAATGTCTGAAGTAGTGCTGGAGGGAACTGACGCCATGAAGGCCGCAGGGCTGTCCATAAATCCGTAAGAGTAAAAGGGGGCTCTTCTGAGCAGCATGTTGCAAGGCATCCCAGATGCTCAATAATGTTCATGTCGGGGGAGTTTGGTGGCAAGTGGAAGTGTTTAAACTCAGAAGAGTGTTCCTGGAGACACTATGTAGCAATTCCAGACGTGTGGGGTGTCGTCCTGTCCTGCTGGAATTGCCCAAGTCGGTCGGAATGCACAATGGACGTGAAAGGACACAGGTGATCAGACAGGATGCTTATGTACGTGTCACCTGTCAGAGTCGTATCTAGACGTATGAAGGGGCCATTATCACTCTATCTGCACACACCCCACACCATTACAGTCTCCAACATCTTGAACAGTCCTCTGCTGACAAGCTTGTCTCATACCCGTAAACGTCCATCCGATCGATACAATTTGAAACGAGACTCGTCCGATCAGGTAACATGTTTCCAGTCATAAACAGTCCAATGTCGGTGTTGAAGGGCCCAGGCAGTCATCAAGGTTACACGAGTTTGCCTTCGGCTCCGAAGGCCCATATCGATGATGCTTCGTTCAATGTTTCGCACACTGACCCTTGTTGATGGCCCGGCATTGGAATCTGCAGCTATTTGAGAAGGGTTGCACTTCTGTAACGTTGAACAATTCTCTTCAATCACCGTTGGTCCCGTTCTTGCAGGATCTTTTTCCGGCCGCAGCGATGTGGGAAATTTGATGTTTTACGTTATTCCTGACATTCACGGTGTACTGGTGAAATGCTCGTACGGTAAAATCCCCAGTTCAGCGCTACTTCGGAGATGCTGTGTCCCATCACTCGGGCGCCGAATATAAAATCACGTACAAACTCTCTTAACTCTTGACAATCTGCCATCGTAACAGCAGTAACCGATCTAACTGCGCCAGACGCTTGTCGTCTTATGTAGGAGTCGCCGACTGCAACGCCGTATGCTGCCTGTTTATATATCACCCTATTTGAATACGCATGTCTGTACCAGTTTCATTGGCGCTTCAGTGTATTTGCATGCGTATCAAACACTTTCACTAACGAGTGAGCCCATCATCGTATTAATAAAGGAAAGAAATGAAAATTACGAGAATTTTGGCAATAGTAATGAGACTGACGTTCTGTCAACCAAACTTTTTATTTCTTTTTTTTTCAAACAACAACAGTGTCGCCTTCAAAGTAGTTCCCTTCAGCAGCTCTACACTGGCAGAGTCGTTGATCCCAGTCTTGGGAGGAGCGTTGAAAGGCTTAAGCTGGTAGGGTCTTTTCAATCTTCTCCAGAGTTCCTAAATAACGTCCTTTTCAGACATTTTTCAATTTTGGGAAAAGTCACAAGGACTCATATCAGATAAATATTGGGGGGGGGGGGGGGTGCGGAAGAACAGGAATGCCTTTTGACTCCAATCGAGTGACGGAAGCGGCCGTGTGGCAGGGGCCACTGTCATGATGCAACGTCCATTTGGCTGCAGTGTCGGATGTCACTCGACTGACCCCTTTTCTTGAGCCTTTCGAGGACATATTTGTAAAACACTTGGCTGAGCGTTCACAAGAGCACGCACAAGTTGAACGTTTTCGTCGGTGTTTGAAGTTGAAGGACTCCCTGGGCGAGGTTCATCTTCAACGTATTCTCAGTCTTCCAAAAATCAGTGAAAAACTTATGTAGCTGCAATACATGGCTGCTGGCAGAGGAGGCCACGGTCATGTGCAGTCAAAACCAGTCAGGGCTCCGGACAGTCACGCGGAGCTGCCGAGAGGAAACGCCATCGTGTTCGGCGTATGGCTCTCGCGCATCGTACTGTATCTGCAACAGCAACTTGAGTAGCAGTTGGCATCGCACTGACACAACGAACTGTTATGAACAGGTTTCTTCAAGGTCAGCTCCGAGCTAGACATCCGACAGTATACATTCCACTGATTTGAAAGCAGTCATTTGCCAGTTCAGTGGTGTTAATCGAGAGATCATTGAAGGGAAGGGTGGTGGTCTCTTTAAAGATACTGACAGCCCTGTGCTTTAAGGCTATACTCTACACAACAATGATGAGCTGACTGGCGAAAGAGAAAAGGAGGGTTGCTGCGTTTCTCAATAACCCGCACCCTCCTCTGCTCTTCCCCTGGCTAATGACCTGCTTGCTGGATCGAGCATTACGTGAACAGTAGCCACCAAAATGGATGGTACGCAGGTGTAACTAGACGCTATTCATCCTTCCGGCTGTGTTTGAACATCGCAATAGTTCACCAACTTTGATTCCATCAGGTACCGGTTTGTACAGCGACCGTAAACTGTAAGGAAGGAGTGGCACAACAAAGCAGTCATTCGCAATCCGATTATTTTTATTATTCTCACAAATCTAGATTTCGGCTAGAAACAGCTGTCTTCAGTGCATTTCCGTTACACTTCAACAGCCTCGCGGCAGTTCATTCCGCTACATGTTCTCACAGGCGTGTAGACAGAAGTGCTCACCTGTCTGGGACCGTGACTGCAACTGACTGCTCTGCGGCGCCCCTCCCACACTGCGACAGTGTCCAGGATTGGGTGGACCGCATCGCACGAGTTGTCCCTCGTGCCACCCATTCCAGGGTCTTCAGGTTATCTTAGGACCTCGGTCGACCGACGAGTGCCGCTGCGACGATTTAAATACCGCTCAACGGCAGACAGGCTCACAGCTCTTCGAGTCGGCGCTAGAGGCGTAATTAATGACAGCAAGGAAAGGTAAACATAAGAACATTAACCGGTATACTTGGGAAGCCAGGGGAACCAGATCTGTCATTGACTATATAATAACAGATGAGGAATTCAGGAAGGCTGTTAGGGACACACGCGTATTCAGGGGATTCTTTGATGACACTGATCACTATTTAATCTGCAGTGAAATTGGACTGTGAGGCCGAAAGTGCAAGAGGTCAGGTCCATATGTAGGAGGATAAGAGTGGAGAAGCTTCAGGATAAGGAAATCAGGCACAAGTACATAACAGCGATCTCAGAAAGGTATCAGTTAGTTGAATGTAGTCAATTACAGTCATTGGAAAAGAAATGGACAAGGTACAGGGACGCAGTATTAGAAGTGGCTAAAGAATGTCTTGGAACAGTAGTGTGTAAAAGTAGGATGATGCAAACAGCTTGGTGGAATGACACAGTCAAGGCAGCCTGTAAAAGGAAAAAGAAGGCGTTTCAAAAATGGCTACATACTAGAACTCAGGTAGACAGAGAAAGTTATGTTGAAGAAAGAAACAAAGCCAAACAGATAATTGCAGCATCCAAGAAGAAATCTTGGGAAGGCTTTGGAAACAGGTTGGAGACTATGGGTCAAGCTGTTGGAAAACCATTCTGGAGTGTAATTAGCAGTTTTCGAAAGGGAGGTAAGAAGGAAATGACAAATATTTTGGACAGGTCAGGAAAACTGCTGGTGAATCCTGTGGCAGATGGAGGGAATATTTTGAAGAGATGCTCAATGTATCTGAAAATACGATCAGTAATGTTTCAGATTTTGAGGTAGAATGGGGTAGGAATGATGATGGAAATAGAATCACATTTGAGGAAGTGGAGAAAATGGTCAATAGGTTGCAGTACAATAAAGCGGCTGGGGTGGATGAAATTAAGTCGGAACTCATCAAATACAGTGGAGTGTCAGGCCTTAAGTGGCTACACAGGATAATTGAAATGGCCTGGGAGTCAGGACAGGTTCCCTCAGAGTGGACAAAAGCAGTAATCACACCAATCTTTAAACATGGTAACAGTTAAGATTGTAACAATTACAGAGGTACCTCTTTAATCAGCGTTGTGGGTAAAATCTTCTCAGGTACTGTTGAAAGGAAAGTGCGAGTATTAGTTGAGGACCAATTGGATGAAAGTCAGTGTGGGTTTAGGCCTCTTAGAGGTTGTCAGGACCAGATCTTTAGCTTACGGCAAATAATGGAGAAGTGTTATGAGTGGAACAGGGAATTGTATCTATGCCTTATAGATCTAGAAAAGGCATATGACCGGGTTGCTGTTCCTGCTCCACTGTCACAAGAGCGACTCGTCAGACAGTACTTCAGAGCGGGCTGCAAAGACGGGTTTCATTTTCCTGCAGGTAAATGTGTGTGTGTGTGTGTGAGAGAGAGAGAGAGAGAGTGTTGATTTCAATAGTTCTCGTCATATTATTAATTAAGTGAGGGATACCATTCTTCACTTTGAAGGCTCGGTGAGCTTCAGGGCCTCATGTTTGACTCCAAATTCTAATTGTTACCTCACCTGAGAGACCTGAAAGAGAAAATCCTGAAGGCATTGAATATGAAGAGGTACCTAAGCCACTGGTATTGGGGAACAGACAGGGTGGCCTGCTCCAATTGTACAGAGCTTTGGTGCGTTCATGGCTACGATATGGGTGCACAGTGTACGGATCGGTGAGGCCTTCCCACCTGGGGATCATTGACACTGTCGTCATTGAGGAGGTTAGGCTGGCCACGGCTGTGTACAGGGCTAGCCGCCTACCCAGTCTCTGTGCCGAGGCTGGTCAACTGCCATCAACTCTTGTAGTGCCTCACTTTCTCGCAGCTCCGAATTCACCTGTATATCATAACTGTTGCTTGTCCCCCTCTAGAACGTCTTTACTCGTATCGCGCACGAGCAACATGGCAGTTTGGGGCCACCGTGCGAGATGGGCTGGAGTTACATGGTGTGCAACGCGTAACCGTCCGCTACCGTGATTACTATAGACGCCGTGGCTTACATGTTTATAATACATTACTTGTGGACGTGTTTTTAATACACTACTTAACCGCTGTTTTTACAGATCGGTCGAAAAAGGGCTCATTTGGTTGCTCTGTTATTTTCCTTGGCTGTACCGCAAGGCCCAACTGCCTCAAGAATTTAGTGTCGTCGACGCGGAATTTTGTGCTACCTTGCTGGCGTTAGTGTGTCTTCCGATTCTCTGAGTGCCCTGTACTCTCTACAACACCGCTACCAAGCAGATAAAGTAGTCTAGAATATTCAGGACGCCCTCCTCCAGCTACAATGGCTGTGGAAGGAAGTGTTCTTCTCCTGGGTGCCAGGCCAAGTGCATATTGCGGGGAACGAAAGGAAAAATGTAACAGCGAAGTAGGCGTGTCATCATCCTCAATTAGTTGGGTGTGTCATCCTCCTGCACGCTATCGTCTCACCGTCGAGATACGGAGTCTTGTGTCGATGGGAGATGAGTGGCTGGAAGTGAAAGGTAATAGTACAGCCCGCAACTCGGCAGTTGAGTGTCTCTTGCGGGCCACGTTGACGGAACGAGGTCCTCCTTTCTCGTCTTTGTCTAGCTCACAGCTCTATTATGCATGACTTCTTAGACCGATGACCTCAGCAGTTTCATCCCATAGAAACTTACGACCACTACATGGCTTCTTGCTCCGCCCAGAGAACCGTCCAATATGTGGTGCTTGACATGTACAGATTACTGTGTGCCACATTTTATTGGACTGCATTTATTTTCAAACCTGAGTGAAACGCCCGTTAAACCCGCTGGGCAGAAAAGGTAATTAGGATTGTGGAAAGAGCCAAATAGGTTGGGGTCAGTTTCCTCCTCTAATTGTAATTTATTGTAATTTAATAATTTTTACAACCAAAGGGGCACATAGCCGGACCTTTACCGAATGCAACTCGTCCACGGCTGAAGGCCTCCAAACAAGAAATCTTAACAAATCAACAAGATAAAAATCCAATTAAGAAAGCAATAAAATAATTACCAAAAAACATCACAGCAAAGTAGATAGAACAAACATATTCAAGGTGCAATACAAATGCCTGAAGGCCACAATTAAGTTTCATAATTTTAGAGTATATTACTGCAGACTTTTAAAGGCAGAAGGCCACAATGTTTAAAAACAAGAAATCTTAGAAATCAACAAGATAAATTCGCAATTAAAAGGCAAATAAAATTAAAAGAAAGATATCACGGCTAAGTGGAAAGCCTCAAGACAAAGCACATAGAACAACATATGCAAGGTGCAATACCAATGACTGAAGGCCACCAATAAGTTTCAAAATTTTAAAATATGTTACCATAATCTTTTAAAGGCAGAAGGCTGCAATGTTTAAGCTTGAAAGATAAATTAAAGAATTAATTTTGCAAAATTTTTTAAGAAAAAAGAAAAAAATAATCACAAGCCTTAAATTTTAAGTAGCTGAAAACATATAATTATACACCGGTGACACTCAAAAGCTTCCATGGAGGTCGGTCTGCCCTCGTTCACTTAGGAGAGACAGGTGGTGAGCCCAACTACACTCGATCCGTCGGAACCCAACCAGGGGGCAGCCACGGACCGACCGACACAACGACTTGCTTCCCGTCAATCAGTACGTGAGAAATCAAACAGAGAAGGTTACAACCGTGATAATCCACAATGGAGTATGTATTAGCTGTCAAAATTACATACCACGCTGGACAGCGACAACAGGTGAGGAAAGGACGCTGCCTGAAATTACGTTAGTGGCCGGGGCAGGTAACCACAACACTAACGGCCAAAGGCAGAAATTTCCGCTGGTGCACTCGAATTGTAGTCAACCAAAATAGTTAATCCCACCGCATGGCGGCTAAATTTCAGTAGTAGAAACACTTGGTGTTGCTCACAGGAAAACCTCCCCAACAGCAAACCACCGAAACGAACCACCACAACACGAATGGACGTGGCTTGGGTACTTGAAAACACTACTCAACTGTGACGTCCTGGGTCGGTGAACCACGAACCTCGTAGCGATCGGACAGCTCCACACACACTCCGACACTGCGCGGGGACTGCCAGCGGATCCAGCCGACTGCACCGCGCGTAGATAATTTCCCTCGTTCGCAACAACCGACCGACACCTTTCAGAATGCCGGCAATATCTAAAATAGTCGTCAGTGGAAATAACGGCAGCTACGCACACAACCTGACAACACTGCACGAAGACCTGAACGATACCCAACAGTAACTAAACACACACGAAGACAAATCAGGAGTCGATGCACACACACACACAGCCGACTCATGAACGATCGGTGAGCCAAAACGCGTCGTCCGGTAGGACGACCGACCGACGATCCAACCAGACCGTGGCCAAGTGGTGTGTTGCGGCAGTGGTCGGGAAAGCCATGTCGACGCAGACCTCACTGCTGCTCCAACCCGACTGGACCGGCGCTGCATTGCAGCTTCCAGACTGGCAGGTCCGCACTGCGCTCCAGACACGTTCCAACTGACTAGCAGACCCGAACTCTCAACCGGACTGCCTACGACAGAGAGCGACCGGCAAGTAATAGCAGTCGAGCAAAGACACTGCGAGAGGGGATGTATCGACACGCGCTGCTAACGCCGCTCACGGGCAGGCAAAGCGGCGACTCAGTGACAGCAGTAACTTCAATTTACGTAGTGAGGTGGAAGTACGTTGAAAACAGGGCGTAAAACGCATGGTGGCATGAGCATGAGCCACGCACGGCTCACTGAGGTTTGCGGCAGATTTGCCGACGGACGCCCCCAGTTCTGTAAGTGAATTTAACTGCTAAGGTCATCAGTCCCTAAGTTATGTGTTAGTTTGGGGATGTTCAGTGATGATTATTGAGCATGCAAAGTGCAGTTTTTGAGTAGGGCGTTTGCTTTTCGTCTTTTATTGGGTTACATGTATTGGGGAAAGTATTTATTAAGGTCTCGGTGTGCATGAGGTCCTTCAATCTTTTTGACAGTGGGCTATGTTGACAAGTAGCAGATTTAGAATTACATTGCTGCCACCCGTTCTGGCGGTCTGTGTAATGCGTCACGCATACGCCACAAGAGGTAGGCCTGATGTCGCTCGCTCGCTCAACTCAGCAGAGAAACTGCTTTTCTACATCTGTTAACTCGTAATTGGGTGTTTCCGTACAAACTAGAATTGTATCTTCTACTAGAATCCGCTTTTATAGAGGCTTGTTTGATAATTAGTCCTGTACTGACCGGAAGTCCATAGGCCTACTAATAATTTGTAGCGGCTGTACTGTGTACAATAAAATGAAAATCATGCCGAAATGATTATCAGTTACATGAGGCACTATCTTGTATGAAAACACGTCTGTTAAGCAGAAAAGACTAAATGCTATAAACGAGCTGTCACACCATTTATCTCGAGCGTAGAACTTAAAATACAGCATAATGCACCGCTGTGTACTTTTTTGCTGTAGTACTAGTAACCGGTAAGGCTACATAAAAGCAGATACCAGTACAATATGATTCTCATTGTGGTATTGATAGCTACGAGGCCACGACATAAAAAAAAGTTCTAAAGTTGGCACTGCGACACTCATCGACGGCAGCGCCCTCTAGCCGGAGCGGGAGAACTCTACGAGCGCCGCTCCACATTCTGTCCATTTCGTCAAGAGCGGAAGGCCGGGACACTTCGCACCTCATTGGAAAGTTATGTAATTTTTTATCAACTTTTTCTTGCTTATAGTAAATATCTATAATTTGACAAGCAGTACGGACGTGTTTTACCTTTTGCTGCTCCCACTCACTTCCTTCATTCGGCCAACCTTTCAGTTTACCGGAACAGACCTACGGGTTGACCGGTTCACCGCTTGGTGCAACCAGTGGTTGCTCAAGGTCAATCCCTCCAAAACCCAGGCGATCATTGTAGGCAAAACCACCCCTTCCTTCCGCCTCTTTGATTTCTATCTCTTCGTCTATGGCCGTCCTATCGCCCTCACTCCCACCCTCAAATACCTTGGCGCCACCCTCGACCGTCGCCTCTTCTGGACCCCCCATCTCCAGACAATCCAAGCCAAGGCACGCTCCCGACTCCGTCTCCTCAAGCTCCTTTCCGGCCATACGTGGGGTCCGGACCCCTCCACCATCCTGCACACCTATAAATCCCTGATCCACCGTATCCTTTGTTACGCCCATCCGGCCTGGATCTCCACCCCCCCCCCCCCCCTACCTTTTATAAATCCCCTCATATCTTTGAACGCCATGCTCTCCGCCTCGCCTATCACATCTGTCTTCCCTCCGCCACGTGGATCCTGTACGATCTCATTCCGTTCCCCCACCTTCTCCTTTTCCTTGAAAGGATACGGATCCTGTACACCTCCCTCACCCGCTAGTCTCACCCATCTTTTCCCACCCCCGCCCGCTGCCGCGCCTGTATTCCCATGTCCCACCTGGTCTCCATTTCTCCTCCCTCCTTACCCTCTTCCAAGGTGGCTTCCGCCAGCTCCTCCTCCCTGATGATGTCCTCCTCACCTCCATCTACCCCTCTTATCAATTTTGATCATCCCCCACTTCCTATGTCCTTTCCTTTAGGCACCCTCCCTCCCTTCTCTTTCCTTTTCCCCTGTCCCCTTCCTCCACACCTCTTCCTTCTGGCTTCACCTCCGCCTTCTTCCCTTCCCCCTCTCTCCCCTGCCCATGGCATCTGCTCTCCCCTCTCCCTCTCCCTTCCCCTGCCCTCCTCTTCCCTTGGCAGGTCCCCGGACTCTTACACGGTTAGTGAACATTCGCGCGCCGGAGATCAACGCCTCGTGTCTCTGTGTGTGCCGTCGTTTTGTGCTTAAGGGGTTCAGTGTTATTCGTTTTGTGCACCTACGTTCACGTGTGACAATTTTCGTCTCTGTATGTGTTAAAGTGTCTGAACAAATTTTATCTACGCCCGTGAACGGCTACATGTATTTTAAAAAGTGTTTGTCTCCATTTATATGTCCACCATATTTTTTTCTCTAAATGTCTTCATTTGTATCTTTTGTGTTTCTCAAAGGCCAAAGAGCGGCGTAGTATGCTGCTGCTGGCCTGCCTGTAAACAGGTTTAAAAATAACAATAAAGAAAAAAATCCAGACCTACGGAGCGCCTTCGACGTGAGATACAAACCTTATTAGTACGTACAAACCTAGTTACGAGTCAAAAGATGTAGAAACGCTTTTCGTCCGCCGAGCTGAGCGAGTGAGCTAGGGCTCAGCCATGCCCTCGTGGCGTGCACGCCGTGGTCTGTCTTCTCGTGGGTCACGCGCTCCGTCTTCTCACGTAGCGCGGCAGCAAAACTTCATTTTCAGCTGCGAGAAGTAGCTCACTCGCAGCTGTTGCCGTGCTGTTATTGGTGCTCGTCGTCAATGTGAACAGTGGAAGCTGTTTGTATTTCAGTAGACTTATTCTGGCAGAATAACAGAAAAAGTGGGTTCTTCTCCCATTCTCCTAGTCTAATGGTTTATATCAACCGATTACTACAGTGCATTCCACGAACATCAGTACTTTCTTGGCTGCTTCATTATGATACACGTAACAAGTCTCCGTTCCTGAGCTGCCTGGAATGTGTCATTCTTAACCTGGCTCTTTACTAAGTTTAGTTCATTTATACGTTAACTGTCTGATCATTGAGATGACTTTGGACATTTTCTTTCCATCTAGGCAAATCTTGTACCAAAGTTTTTTGTACAACTCCCAATTTATCTTTAACTGCCTGTGCTGAAACGCTCTGCTCGGAATACGCTTCGCTAACAGTTTGCTGCACTGCTTTCTTCAGTCTCTAGTGTTTTTTTATCGTTCTTCAAAAATCCATCTCTCTTCGTGATAATTGGAGAGATTTTCTACTTAGATTACTACCTGCTGACCATTGGGTTCCAAAGTGTCTTGTTGTAGCTGCAAAGTAGTAAGGTTTTCAATTGGTCACATGACTAGGAAAGCCGGGTTTTAATTGCTCAGTTTGACTTTTTTACCTGTTCACTATTCAAATTATTTTGTTGTTGCTTCATAGTGGTGAAATTATTGGACATACTTTCTTGCACGGTAGATAATATGTGAGTCGTCATAGGTAGCAAGAATGATTGGCCTTTTGCGATCTCGCAGTCAAGGGATTCCTCGCGAGCAGGAGCCATGATCAGAATCCTAGTGGTGTCAGCTTCGGAACTGATAACAGGGGAAGCTGAGAGTGAGTGAGTGACTGTGCCAACCTATTTCACTCTAGTTCCCTTTTAATATTTGTAAGGGAGCTGACGAGCTCGCCGTTCAGCGTCCGTGTACCGCGAAAAACTACAGCAAACATCCGCACTTGTCCGGCCAGCCACTGAGGCCGCATCGGCTCTCCCGAGAATACTGCGGCTGACGGCAACAAGGTCGCCTCTCCACTGGAGCGCAGTCTGAGGCTGCGAGATCCGCAATATCTGTGGCCCGTCGCTCAGTGCCTTTCGTTATCGTATGTTACTGTTATTGGTAGTAGTAGTTGTAGTACATGCAGGAAATACATTTCGAACAGTGAAGATCCTACCACGTCCAAGGATTAGACAATGTGTGGAAGAAAGAAAAGACGTTTCCCCGAAACTGGAAGAGTAAACCTAGACTCGTCTGAAGAAATCGGGAGGTAGCACGGTACGGCAAAATTTTACACAGGTTGCCGGTAATCAAAGTAAATCGGTAGGTTCTACTAACGCAGTGGCTGTTGTAAGTTATTAGCTTTCCGTGATGGCAGAGCACCCTGGTGCGACACTTAATATCTGCAAAGCTTCTCCTTCCAGTAAGTTCAGTAGTACTAACAACGTTCAGGTGATAGCAAAATCCATTGTCCTGGAGGTGCGTGGTACAATGTGTGTGAGAGATCTTCGGCGGCGTTCAGCAAAATTGCAGGAGAAGGCTTCAAAGATCTTGCACAGACATTGCTAGTAACAGGAGCACAGTACCTCACTGCAAGCTCAAGACACGTGCTTCCTCACCCGTCTACAATTTCTCGCAGTGTAAAAAGCATGGGACACGATTACCCCCCCCCCACCCCCACCCCCACCCCCACCCCCTTCAATATGGATATGCAGAATAGTGCGTGCGCATGTACAGCTGACATATGGCCATACGAGTGCATTGAAACGTATTATCTGTTTTTTAATACCCATTAGCGAAAGCTGCAGTGGAAAATTCTGGCCCTTTTTGTCGCAGAGTTTCCATCTGATATGGTGAGGAGTGCTCAAATGCACGGGAGGAAATTGAAACTAACATGACCAAGTAGGCGATATTTACAAACCTTCTGTCGAGGGCTACTTTCGTCACACATCAAGGGGCAAATATGAAACAGCCTTTTGAGAAATATTGTCGACTTCCGTGCAACATCCACTCCCATAGCACTGTTATACGACACACCCTTGAGAATAAACGGTTGTAGGAATATTGTATTACTGTCTACACATCGTTTGAAGCAACGAGAAATTTCGTAACTGATTTAAAAAGGAGTGGCGACGTGAAAGACTCTTGAGTGCAACTTACCGTAAAGCAGCACGTTGATATTCACTGTAAACACTTGTTTGGGAACTGGGGTTGGCAGGTAGCTTGCAAATTAATTCAGTTTCTCCAAGTACTCCGAGAGGGTACCCAGACTATGGGAACTGACAGGGTCCCATGGGTGTACCAGGAACACCGTGTTGAGAACGCCGTGGGCGATGAGGTAACCACTCCTATGCACCTAAAACGACGCAACTTGAACAAAACTTAAATTTTTGGTTAAATATTTTGAACACACAGGACTAGATAAGAGAGCGTATTTAAAGAAGACGGTGTGCCTTGACATCGCCAATAATTTGCTGGAAAAAGCACTGCTGAAAACTCTAACGCAGAACTCCTGAGCGAAGAAGTGGAAACAAAGCCAGTGCGCCAGCTTGGTTTATTTGTAGCGCGACAGGCGCCTCACCTGTAGATAATTCAGGGAGAGAGAGTTCATGCCTCGGCTCGTTTGAGATTTGCTGCACTTCAAGATAAATACAAAGTAAATGATTGTTAAGTACTGACGTCCTCAACGTTTAATCGTATAACAGTGAAAAGTTGGTAACCATTATAATGATGTGTAATAACTTCAGTACCGCACGAAATTTCTGTCGATTCTTAAATAACCGAAAGTAATAAATTCTTGTACGCAACTGAAATATCTGCGAAAAATCTAGGTAAGGCTCAAATAATTCGCTTATTTTTTACTACTTTCTGCCTACGTAATGAAGTTTTTCACTCAATATTTTTTTTGGAAAAGGAGAAAAAATTTGCACAAAATCGCACAAAAAAGACAATGAAATTACTAAGCTCAAAGAGAAAATGTAGCTGTTAGTACATATACGCGTAACGCTGATTAGCTTTCGAGAATCCGTGTTACAATGTGACAACGTTATCGCCGAAAACCAAGAGAATTGTCCTAGGCGAAAAAGGTGGACATGTGTAAGCTTTCTACAAAAATAATTGTCTGTGTGTGACAAGACTCAATATATTGATTTCAAGAAAACTTTGTGCTCATGTAACTAGCACATTAGGTATCGTATTCAATTTCTGAGCAACACTAACTGTTGGTTGGCGTTATGTTACGTATGTGAACTGCGTCGTGGAATAAAATTTTAAACTTCTTGAAATGCAAAATGCGAAATTATGAAAACGACTCTTACTAAAACCCAAAGAAAACTAACTGTGTGCTCAGTGAAAATTGTATAACTAAAACTCAATACCGCAGGACATTATGAAAGTTGCGTGGTATGAAGTTCAATACTTGACTTAAAATATTCACAAAAATAAATTACTGCTGTACTCGGAGGAAAATAACTGTTTGAGATTAGCAACACTGTTCACTGAAAATTAATCTGCTTGCTAACACGACAGCTGAGAATCCCGACTGCACACTGTTTGCTCGAGAATGTAAGGTGAGATCTTGCCTGAAATAAAAGCGACTCACCTCTTGCTCAGCATGCTGTCTTCGCGACTGGAGTACTGACGTACTCTAAAGCAAATACAAATCAGCTGACGTATCAGCTAAAGGAAAATAAACTACTCACTACTAATTTCAATTCATTCTGTGGCTTGGTGTGGTGCAAGTTGCAATGTACTCAGTACAAAATCTTAACAACTTTATTATGAATCATGGAGGTGGGATTTACTGTCAAAAAATCGTTATTCAGAAATCAAAGTCTTGATTATTGGCAAAAAATTACACAAGGTAAGATGACTCTAACAGTTACAAAATTATCTCATTACAAGGAAACTACAATCATTTCAGTCAAGTTGACACTCATCACGACAGTTATTATCTACACTCCTGGAAATGGAAAAAAGAACACATAGACACCGGTGTGTCAGACCCACCATACTTGCTCCGGACACTGCGAGAGGGCTGTACAAGCAATGATCACACGCACGGCACAGCGGACACACCAGGAACCGCGGTGTTGACCGTCGAATGGCGCTAGCTGCGCAGAATTTGTGCACCGCCGCCGTCAGTGTCAGCCAGTTTGCGGTGGCATACGGAGCTCCATCGCAGTCTTTAACACTAGTAGCATGCCGCGACAGCGTGGACGTGAACCGTATGTGCAGTTGACGGACTTTGAGCGAGGGCGTATAGTGGGCATGCGGGAGGCCGGGTGGACGTACCGCCGAATTGCTCAACACGTGGGGCGTGAGGTCTCCACAGTACATCGATGTTGTCGCCAGTGGTCGGCGGAAGGTGCACGTGCCCGTCGACCTGGGACCGGACCTCAGCGACGCACGGATGCACGCCAAGACCGTAGGATCCTACGCAGTGCCGTAGGGGACCGCACCGCCACTTCCCAGCAAATTAGGGACACTGTTGCTCCTGGGGTATCGGTGAGGACCATTCGCAACCGTCTCCATGAAGCTGGGCTACGGTCCCGCACACCGTTAGGCCGTCTTCCGCTCACGCCCCAACATCGTGCAGCCCGCCTCCAGTGGTGTCGCGACAGGCGTGAATGGAGGGACGAATGGAGACGTGTCGTCTTCAGCGATGAGAGTCGCTTCTGCCTTGGTGCCAATGATGGTCGTATGCGTGTTTGGCGCCGTGCAGGTGAGCGCCACAATCAGTGACTGCATACGACCGAGGCACACAGGGCCAACACCCGGCATCATGGTGTGGGGAGCGATCTCCTACACTGGCCGTACACCTCTGGTGATCGTCGAGGGGACACTGAATAGTGCACGGTACATCCAAACCGTCATCAAACCCATCGTTCTACCATTCCTAGACCGGCAAGGGAACTTGCCGTTCCAACAGGACAATGCACGTCCGCATGTATCCCGTGCCACCCAATGTGCTCTAGAAGGTGTAAGTCAACTACCCTGGCCAGCAAGATCTCCGGATCTGCCCCCATTGAGCATGTTTGGGACTGGATGAAGCGTCGTCTCACGCGGTCTGCACGTCCAGCACGAACGCTGGTCCAACTGAGGCGCCAGGTGGAAATGGCATGGCAAGCCGTTCCACAGGACTACATCCAGCATCTCTACGATCGTCTCCATGGGAGAATAGCAGCCTGCATTGCTGCGAAAGGTGGATATACACTGTACTAGTGCCGACATTGTGCATGCTCTGTTGCCTGTGTCTATGTGCCTGTGGTTCTGTCAGTGTGATCATGTGATGTATCTGACCCCAGGAATGTGTCAATAAAGTTTCCCCTTCCTGGGACAATGAATTCACGGTGTTCTTATTTCAGTTTCCAGGAGTGTAATTCCGTCGAAGACCACAGCGCCTTCCATATCTTCGTGAAAAGGCTTGATCATCTTTAAGAGCTTGGGAGGACACCATATCTTGAAAAGTACTGCATACAGTCCTTCTCTGCTGACTGTATCGAAAGTCTTGTTTAGGTCGATAAAAGCAGTGAACAGAGGGGTTTGCTGCTCGCGGTGCTTTTTCTGAATTTGACGGAGTGTGAAGATCGTATCAACTGTAGATCGTTGGGGACGAAACCCACATTGTTCCTCAGGATATATGGGTTTGGCAAGCTTCTGAAGTGTGCCCAACACCACACGGGCATCAATACAAAGACGGAGAAAATGTTATAGATCAGTTTTCATCTCCATCATAAATAATTCCAGATAGCTTCTCCCAGATTCATAAAAGTCTCATTCCACGAAAAACTCTCCTCCTCGCTACTATACCTCAAATAAGAATGCCCCAGCTCTGCATAACAGCTGCCTAGCAGGATAGTCACAGATAAAACTAAGCGGAGAGTCAAGAATCTTATTTACTACCTACACAGAATGCTCAGTCATCTTTGTCCCAGTATAGAAAAGGTGAATTATTTACAATAGCAGAGAGCATATGATAACCTTACTAGATAATTGAACAAAATAAGAGGTAGCTAGATGAATTTCGCCTAGGACTGCGCAACAGCAGTTGCATCCACTGAGCTTTGAGCATCTCTACAGTACATCGCTGCACCACTCTGGTCAACATGGACAATGTTACAGTTGATATGTATTGTTAGCGTGAGACGTGAAATATCTTGTAAATGTGTGACGTTTCGTTCTTTTTTTGTGGGGTGGGGGGGGGGGGCGGTGCAGTTAGGTGTCGCACGACTTGTGTGTCGGACAAAAAATTTGATTCGCTGCTTACACTTAGTCCACTGAAGTGGTTACTCACAGGAAGCGGGAGGGAGTTGTTCAAGTTCCATCGCAGTTATTGTTCAATGTTTAGTAGGGTGCATTTTGTTTGAAGACAGAAACGGCAACTAGCTTCAAGAAGTTCCTGTAACTCGGTCAATTTTTTCTACAGAAACTGGTGCGACGAGCAACTGCCACAGTTGTCTCGCAGACTTACAGCACCGTCCTTTTATCAGTGTTAAATTATGAAAAATGAATCGACAACAGACGTGCCGAAATGCACCAAGACCTATCGTAAACGATCGTGCGGGCCACTCTATACACAGTAAACACAAGACAGATAGTCCCAAGGCGTCCTGAACTATACTCTGATCATCATAAGAATAAATCTGATGTAAACATTACGCCATGTATTCTTCAGCATTTGCTCGAATCTCATTGGATTTAGTTTCAACTTCTGAGGTCATCAGTCCCCTAGAACTTAGAACTACTGAAACCTAACTAACCTAAGGACATCACACACATCCATGCCCGGAGCAGGATTCGAACCTGCGATCGTAGCAGTCGCGCGGTTCCAGACTGTAGCGCCTAGATCCGCTCGGCCACTCCAGCCGGCCGACAACAGATTTACCGGCGCATTAAACTTGAACAGCACTGGCCAGCCAGATGGTGCAGCTAACCTGAATTGGTGTGAGCAGTTGCAGTTCATGTCATTAAATTTTTAAAGAGAATGAAATAATATTAGGCAAAACTCCAGCACTACCGCGCGTTTCAGACGGAAACCATAAAATGCTCTCGTTTCCATCTGACATAGTATTCTAATTTTAAACAAGAGTGATGAAAATTCCTAACTTAAACAGGGTAATTTTTATGAGCGAGCTATATGTGAACCAAAAGCATACTGCAGGGATTTCACCGTACTGTTGAATACCGTAGCCACTAAAGGTATTAATTACAGTCGTCTGGTAATCTCTTAACTTCTTCCTTATACGAATTCGAGAAATAGATTTCAGTTCTGCAACTGTCATCTGCAACGTTGATAACGAGTCGTTCGCCAACAAGGTCCACGAAGCCAACGATGCGTCGCATTTTCTCCTCTCCCTTTATGACGCACCGTTCTACAGCCCGCCAGCGATCGGCAGTGACGCGTGGAAAAGCTGCGTGTGTTACTCCCAGCACGACTGGCAGCTTAACACTCTTGTTATTTCTCGGATCAAATCTGTTAACTCGGCTCCAGATCTGTTCTGTTGGGTTCACATTGTAATGGTACAGTGGAAAATGTAAAGATGCAACATTTGTACGGTGTGCTCGATGGTGTGGAAATGATTGTTTTTCATGTTTCTACGACACTTATCTACATCTGTGTATAAAACAATGGGCATAGTCCAACTAAAAAATATTTGCTTTTTCATTTTTAACTTAAAATCGAAATTGTTAATGTTTTCTTAATGTAAGCAACCTTTAACAGTCTTTCATAAAATATCACTAATTAAGAATTCATATTTAAAATGAAAACACGAATTTCGCGTGCAATGTGTAATTAGAAACAAGAACAGGTGCATTATTCATAACAAAGGGTGATGAATTTTACAATTAGGCACTGTAGGTATCTCAAATTGAAGGAAAAAGAAAAAACAACTAAAGCAAGAATTACCAGCGAACTTTGATCTACAATAATCATTAGTCTAGTACGCTACCGATTCCGCTAAACTTCCAATGCATATTTTTGTTGCAATTGTATGTAATACAGTCCCTCGGAAACCTTCAAAGCCGATTTTCTTTGTAAGTTTATGAAAAACATTAAGAAGAACCTATTTATCGGCACTATTTAACCGCGTTCCACACACGTGTTTCACTACGGAACGGGAAGCAGCATCAGCCATTTTCATACGTCGCATTATAAGTACCACAATCTGAGCACAACATGCAGAGATTGTGTCTGTACACGAGTTTTGAAATAAAAACTACGTAGTTAAATGTGATTAAGAAAAACGTTGATGATGTTAATTCATTTTAATATCTTAAACGTTCATATAACGTAACTTGGCAATAATATATCTAATACATAAGTAGAACAGAACATATATTGAATTTAACTGATGAAAGGAGAAAATATAAAAATGCAGTAAATGAAGCAGGCGGAAAGGAACAAAAGCACCTCCAAAATGAGATCGACAGGAAGCGCAAAATAGCTAAGCAGGGATGGCTAGAGGACAAATGTACAGATGTAAGACATATATCACCAGGGGTAATACATATCCTTGAAGAAAAGAGAATCACCTCTATGAATATCAAGAACTCAGATGAAAACCAGGTCTAAACAAAGAAGGGAAAGCAGAAACGTGGAAGGATTATATAAAGGGTATATAAAATGCCGATTTACTTCGTACTTCAGGGCAATATTATGGATATGGAAGAGTACGTAGGTGAAGACGAAATGAGAGATACGATACTGCGTGAAGAATTTGACAGAGCCTCGGGAGTAGACAACATTCCATTAGAACTACTGGCAGCCTTGGGAGAGCCAGCTATAACAAAACTCTACCATGTGGTGAGCAAGATGTATGAGACACGCAAAATACCCTCAGACTTCAAGAACAATATAATAATCCCAATCCCAAAGAAAGCAGGTGTTGACAGGTGTGAACATTACCGAACTATCATATTAATAAATTACGGCTGCAAAATACTAACACGAATTCTTTACAGACGAATGGAAAAACTAGTAGAAGCCGACCTCGGGGAAGATCAGTTTGGATTCCGTAGAAATGTTGGAACACGAGAGAAAATACTGACCCCACCATTTGTCTTAGAACACAGATTAAGATACGACAAACCTAAGTTTCTAGTATTTGTAGACATAGAGAAAGTTTTTGACAATGTTGATTGGAATACTCTCTTTCAAATTCTGAAAGTGGCAGGGTAAAATACATGGAGCGAAAGTATATTTACAATTTGTGCAGAAAACAGATGGCAGAGTCGAGTGGCATGAATGGGAAGCAGTGGTTGGGAAGGGACTGAGACAAGGTTGTAGTTTATCATCGATGTCATTCAATCTGTATATTGAGCAAGCAGTAAGAGAAACAAAAGAAAACTTTGGAGTAGGAATTAAAATACATGGAGAGGAAATAAAAACTCTGATGTTTGCCGATGACATTGTAATTCTGTCGAGACAGCAAAGGACCTGGAAGAGCAGTTGAACGGAATGGACAGAGTCTTGAAAGGGGGATATAAGATGAACACCAACAAAAGCAAAACAAGGGTAATGCAATGTAGTCGAATTAAATCGGGTGATTCTGAGGGAGTTAGATTAGGAAATGAGACAGTTAAAGTAGTAGATGAGTTTTACTATTTGGGGAGCAAAATAACTGATGATGGTCGAAGTAGAGAGGATATGAAATGCAGACTGGCAATGGCAAGGAAAGGGTTTCTGATGAAGAGAAATTTGTTAACATCGAGTATAGATTTAAGCCTCAGGAAGTCTTGTCTGAAAGTATTTGTATGGATTGTAGCCATGTATGGAAATGAAACCTGGACGATAAATAGAACAGTAAAGAAGAGAACGAAACCTTTCGAAATGTGGTGCTACAGAATAATGCTGAAAATTTGATGGGTAGATCACGTAACTAATGAGGAGGTACTAAATAGAAATGGAGAGAAGAGGAATTTGTGGCAGAAATTGACTAGACGAACGGATCGTTTGTAAGGACATACTCTGAGGCATCAAGTGATCACAGTCTAGCACTGGAGGGAAGCATGGAGACCAAGAGATGAATACACTAAGCAGATTCAGATTCACTGGTCTGAAGATCACAACAACAAGTAGGCAGTACTTCCAAGAGCGTACAACACCTGTGTTTGTGTGCTATGGCTTCTGTCGAATCATAGGATTTGTGATTGTTCACATCAGGTTTACTGTTATGATAAATTGAATATAGTAGCCAGTCAGTATAGGTATCACCAATGGGCTCTTCCCCCCTCACCGTCTCTCTCTCTCTTAAGCTCTCTGGACGCAGCAACGCCGCCGCACCGACCGACGGCTGCCTCTCCACCTACACCAGCAGCGCCACACACATCTCCACTAACGAACCAGGTCCGTGCCCTGCCGCGGCAGTGTTCACACGCACTTGCTGATAACCTTCTTTGATGGGAATACCGGAACATCTCCAAGGTCTGACAGGCAGACGTAGGCCGGGCGGGCCCCTCACCTCCACAGCGCATCCAAATGACGTCATGGGTCAGAGTGAGGCCGCCCAGCTCCGGAAGATCCGTCAAGGGAGGGGCGCGCAGCTGCCGGTGGTGAGTCAGCCAGTCAGCTGAATCCAGGGGGCAGTTTCCTGGCCTAAAGGTGTTACTAATCAGTTCAGGGCCTCACGAGCACAGACAGCGATGTAGAGGGAGTAGATATTGAGAGTCTGCAACCCATATTTCAGGGAGCTTCAGATGGAGTGGAAACAGTGAATACCAGAGTTACTGACACAGGACAAGTGATTACTCAGAAACAGCTAAACTGACTGCCAAGTAAAACGATAATGACAAGTATCTAGAAACCGTGGCAATGAAGGTCAGGAGTAGATTAGCAGTAAATACTTGTGGAAGAGAGAGAGAACAGTAGAGTAAATGTAACGCCTTCTATAAGAGTCAGTGTGCTCCGAGCATCAACCAGTGAGTAAGAGCTGCGAACGGACAGCCTTCAGCCTTATGTAGCTGGTGCCGGAACCCACGAACACAGAATCTGGCGGGCCCTGCCGAAGAAGGAAGTAGAAACAGTGAGTTATCAGGCACATTAGTCGTCCTGTATTCGTATCATTAGGGCGATTAGTCAGCAGATTTCAGAGAGGGAAATGAAAGTCCCATTAGCGAGACTAAGCGGGATAGAAGCAGTATTTCCGACAGAAGACTCAGAGGCTGTGCAGTCGTCAATTAGAACCACAGAGATGGTTGTAATGAGAGACAGGAATCTGGAAAAATAGGTGGAGTAGGAAATCAGATGGCTGCCAAGTTACTAACACTCTCTACCCTACTGCGCGACCGATGCAGTGGAATAATATACATTCCTCGTCGTAAAACTTTCAGGCGTGAGTGGACGAATCCATCTAGTGAATTTCGTGGAAAATGTTGAGCTTTGGAAAAACGAAACTGACGGAAGAATAGAACATAAGCATTTTTTTATTGGCATTTAATTAATTAAAGTCGGCTATGGTGGGAAACTGCAGATCAGCAGTGGGGGACCTTTAGAGACTGCTAAGGTAAACAACGTGTGGTCTTCCTTCTTAAGAGCTTCGTTACTTAAGAAGATCTTGATTTTCTTATGACTAATATAATATTTTAAAATGACCTCTATTTACCATATAGCACGAACGTATGTACAGTAAATATACTCACTGTGTGTGCGTGCAACACCGCGAAAGCCAGAAACAAAGTTCCTTATCAAGCCCAGAAGTTCAGAAAACCCGTCTCCTTGATTTGCGCAATGGGTATCGCCGTTGTGTCACTAGGACTTCACAGTGGTGATTTCCACATTGTGATTATGAAATTAAACATTAGAAGCATCTTTCCTTTACTGAAAATCCGTCGGCGGCCGAGGTGGCCGAGCGGTTCTAGGCGTTACAGTCTGGAACCGCGAGACCGCAACAGTCGCAGATTCGAATCCTGCCTCGGGCATCGATGTGTGTGATGTCCTTAGGTTAGTTAGGTTTAAGTAGTTCTAAGGTCTAGGGGACTGATTACCACAGCAGTTAAGTCCCATAGCGCTCAGAACCATT
Source organism: Schistocerca gregaria (assembly GCF_023897955.1). Taxonomy (NCBI): domain Eukaryota; kingdom Metazoa; phylum Arthropoda; class Insecta; order Orthoptera; family Acrididae; genus Schistocerca; species Schistocerca gregaria. The sequence continues at coordinate 38,078,319 of NC_064925.1, read as the reverse complement.
TTTTTTAAATCCCTAGGACAAAAACAAACCTCTTTAAGAATTTTTCATGCTTTGATTAATGATGTTTTGTAGAATTATAAAGGAAGTCGGATCATGTGGAGGGTGATAATGACAGCAGATGGCATAGGAATAAATGCTGATTTATTACGATCACCTTCTGATTACTGCACAAGCACGCCTGGTACAATATGGGTACAATATTAATTAAGAACATACATTGGAGTGGGTAATCACTTTAGTGAGCTTAAATATCAGCATGGATATGCCACGAGAGGAACAAGATATCGACTTGAGGAATCTTTAACGAAAGGGTTATTCTGTTACACTATTTACGTAATCCATCGTATGAAAGAAATTAAAGGAAGCTTCTGATCGCTATCCCAAACTAGCTGATCCTCATGTTCCCAAAGGGAGAAAAAACTGCGCGTGGAACTAAAGTTCATGGCCTTCTGAAAAAATGATTATATTTCCTAGAGTCTGATTACTGGAAATATATGGGTCCGTTTTTCTGAGGACAGTTTGCTATGTCAAATGGAACTACTTTCGAGCAGGAAACAATTCCTCATGGTGGTTGATTAATATCAAGGACCAGTTCAAAATACGGGCAAAATGGCTATGAAACCAAGACAAAATCAATCAGTAGCCCACACTAATACTACCAAAAAATCGCTGAGAGCAATTACTTTGCTGAGTAGTTAAGGACTTTCTACAGTTTGAACATATCACTGGGGATCGTCACTCAGATCGCAGATCTTTGATTATATTGCGAAAGTGTCTTTGAAATCACTCGCTCCAGTGATTGTAGTAGTTGATGAATTGGTGCATATTAATTAGTAAGCTCAGGGTAAATCACTGAAGCTAAAAGAAAAAGTGCTCAAGGCACATAGTCAGGCCAGCACCAGAAAAATAGTCGGATTACAAGTCGACGCACTTCACTGAGATATAATTAAATAACACCGCGACTGGAGCCAAAAGAAATTTCTGAGCTCATAATTGAGATCAGCGAGATGTTCCCTAACTCTAATCAACATTCAGGCTTCATAAACCAACCTGAGCTTACGTCAAAATTATATTCCCCATTGCTGAACCTACGCACTTCCGAGAACATAAATGCGGGAAAGCTCTGAATCGACCTCAGGCTTCGCTGCTGGGTATCCGTGGAGAGTCCTACTGATGTTACCACCTCACTCTGAGGGAGCGGAACTTCTCTGGTCTGCGCACCCACACTTTACACTAATTTTCAAGCAAATGTCCCTCCAGGCGACTCACAGTTCTTTTGTGAGTACGTGCTCGGCACACATTGGGCCCTCGCCCTTGCACTACTCCTCCGTCTTCTGTGCTGCATGCCTCTCCACCTACTACCCTCTCTACCCCATCCTCACCACCCTTTGGGTTCAAAAATGGCTCTGAGCAGAAAGGGTCATCAGTCCCCTAGTACTTAGAGCTACTTAAACCTAACTAACCTAAGGACATCACACACATCCATGCCCGAGGCAGGATTCGAACCTGCGACCGTAGCGGTCGCCAGCCTTTGGGGACCTTGTGTTGAGTGCAACTGGGAACCGAACATTGTGACGGTATCGGAAGTCTTAGGTAGATATCATTTTTGTCTTTCTCTCCTTTCTTGTTCTGACTTCACCTATCATTCCTCCGCTTCGGTGTTTGAGGTCTCCCTTTTTTCTTTCCTCCTCCCTATGTGCGCGTGAAGGCCGGCTTATGTACTTGATGCACAAAGGGCCACTGGGTTATTTGTAACTTCTAGAACCTAGGTCGATAGTGGTCACGCGTACGCCCTGGTAAAGGACAGGTGACCGTCTGGGCTGTTACCTTTCCAAATACCGACAGTTCCCTCTGCAGCTCAGGAGGTGTGAGTAATCTGTTAAGGCAGGTGAGCTCCACTCTGTGGAGGCCCCCAGAAGGACGGAGCGCGCCATCACAGACGCTAGTAAAAATGGGAGATTTACCTGTGATAAGTACATTAGCCCCATCAACGCAGGTCCGTATAACAAATGGAAATGGAATGATATCAGGCGTAGAAGAAGGTCGGAATTTTTCTACAGAGATCCCGTTCGTCATTCAGAAAGATGTGGATACAATTACAGGCCCACAAAGTTCCACAATCTCTTACACAATACTTCTAGCGACAGACAGTGCCTTTCAGGCCCAAAAACTGCTCCTCTATGGATACCCTATTCGTCTCAATGCTCACCGACCACTGAATTCTTTATGTGGTGTCATATGCACTTGGCTGCTTGATTGTATGACTGAGGGAGATACAGAACATTACTGCGTAACTGCAGTCCGTTGGATTATGAAGATAATTGGTGCAAAACCCACACCCTTTTTTACACATGTGAATGAGTGGATCTCCCGTCGAAAATTAAGTCTCTCTATGAAGTCAGACCCTACACACTGAACCCAATGTGTTCCTACCAATGCCAGCGTCATAACTATACTCGCACGTTCTGTAGATTTGTAACATGGGCAAGGATGTTTATGAGGGAGATTGTTCACCTCCTTCTTCCTGCTGCATCAACTGCACTTACCGCTATGCCATTTCATCCCGCGAATGTTCTGTATACTTCGGTGAGCGAGCTATTTAGGAGACCCGGGAGAAGGGAAAGATACCCCTCAATATTGCTCGGAAAGTGCTAGCTAGCCGAAAGCCTCGCATACCACTATCCAGCAGTTAGAGTACCGTTGTTGCTACGTCACTACTCACACAAAATATGGCAACGTAGACCTGCGGCTTCCAGTTCAGTGTTACAGTTGTGAAATCGCCTAGTGCTAAGGTGACGTCTTCACCTCCACCCACTACAGCTGCTCAAGACAAGTAAATACCTTCGCCCACGCCGAGGAAGTCACTTGCTACGCAACCAGAATAACGGTAGTTTAGAAAGGAGTACTCCCAAGATTACTTTTTGCACACCTCAAGGCAGCAAGCGTCTGGATCCACTTCTGACGAATGCTAAGGTACAAAGAAACCGAATAAAGACGAATGTTGTTTCCCTTCTCCAACTCGGAGACGTCTGCAACAGTGACACCATACGACACCCTTGTCTGGCTGATCTCCATTTTACCAGCGCAAATTACCAACCGATTCTCCACTCTCGAATCAAGTTACTGGCATCTCTATAGAAATAACGGAACAAGATCCTCCAGCCTCAGAAACCGAAATCTGGCACTCAGTAGCAAGCTAAGTTAATTACTCCGGTCATCTAATATGGCTGTTCTCCAACGGAAAATTAGTGGCATCAGATCACTCAAGAGAGACTTACAGCTGTTGTTGTGAACTAAATGCTCAGTTTTTTGTCTCCAAGAAATGAAAATATGCCTTCAAGACCACTTTGACCGCCTACACTTCACTTGAGTACATTTCGGCCTTCCTTCTGAGGAAGGGACTCCAGCTCACGGGGGCGTTATGACTCTAACTTGGGATGACATTCAAAACCAAACCATTTCATTGAACACCCAGCTACAAGCTGTTGCTGTCCATCTTTCTCTCCCCAGTTATACTTTTTCTCTTTGTAATATCTGCACACCCCTGTCATCTTACCTCTACAAGGCAGACACACTGCAGAATTTTTCTGCTCAGCGGCTTCAACACCAACCGTCATATTTGGGGGAACTCTGGGAAACTACTCGAGAAGCTCTCTCCTGGCAGGTGTTCTCAACCAGCTTACTCTAACGAGGTTACTCTCTTTTTTCTCAACATTGGTGCGCCTGAGTTTCTTTCAGGTTTCATGTGCACTTTCTCGCTCCTGAATCTCTCGTTCTGTAATGCAATGCTTGCCCACCAACTAGAGTGGTTCATCCTCTCAGACACATTTTTAGTGTGTAATTCGTCCACTACTTCACATCCCATCTGTGTGCAGGACCAACTGGCAGCTTTCTAAGGCTCACTGGAAACTCTAATCTTCACTGACAACCTTCGACGAACAACATTTTCACAGCAGTGATGATCAGATAGAGTGCCTTACGGATGCGAACCTATTTCCTACCGTGACACGCCCCAGTCCTCTGGTGGACTGACGAATGCCAATACGCGTTTCACGTGCGGAGACGTGCTGTCCGTGTCTTTGACCACAATCCCGCAAAGGAGAACGCTGTTCGTTATAAACAGTTGCACAGAAACTGTCATCGCATTATCATAGCTAGCAAAAAATCTGGTTGGATCTCTTTTACTAATTCTTTTAACAGTTTTACTCCATCTTCTGTTGTTTGTGGTAGCCTACGTCGGATTGCTCGAAACAAGGTACATCTCCAGATTCTTGGTATGACTGTAGCGAACGACGTCATTGTGGTCTCTATCGATATTTCCAATACCTTGGGTCGATACTTTGCAAATATCTCGAGCCCCTCCCGTTACCATCTTGAAATTTGCTAACAAATGCACAATGTGTATTTCGCCACCACTGATCTGCAGCTGATCATCTCGTCGCCTTGTCAACCAATATTATGAACAATTTTCTGTGGAAAATTTTTTTTGAGAAGGTGGAGAAGGCTGAAGATACCTGCTGGAGGATGAGCATCCTCCCCGAGGCTGCCTGCCCATTTCATTTGGGGGATTTTTAAAAGACTGGGTTTTCAAAGTACATGTAGGTACAGCTTTATCGAACACTTTTATTCAGGAATACAGGGTGTTTCGAAGATCTGTCCTGAGTGTAGGCCTATTTGCCATAGAAGTTAACCCCATCCCGCCAGGCATCTCATTGTCTCTCTTCGTCGATGATTTCGCGATCTGCTGCCTCTCTCAACGGACCTGTTTACTTGAGCGACCACTTCAGACGTGTCTCGACCGTCTTTAATCATGGAGCGTCGACGACGGCTTCCACTTTTCCACTGAAAACATTGTCTGTCTGAACTTCTGGTGGCCTAAGGAATTTCTTCCACGGTCCTCTTGTTCTTCCATTTGTCGAAATCACGAAATTCTTGGGGCTTACACTCGACAGGTTACTCTGCTGGTCCACCCACGTATCTCATGTGGCAGCTCGCTGTACCCGATCTCCAAATATCCTAAGTGTTTTTACCGTGTTTCATGGGGAGAGGATCACAAAATATTCCTCCACTTATACCAATCACTTGTCCCGTCAAAAATGGGCCATGGGTGTCTGCTTACCAATCTGCACAACCGTCTACTTTACGCTGTCTCAACACAACCCATCATCGAGGCATACGTTTGGCCACTGGAGCTTTCTATACTAGCCCAGTTACGATTCCCTGTGCAGACGCTGTAGAACTACCTCTCTCATACCTCATCTAAAAATAAAACTCTAACGTAAATGTGCTCAGAACTGTATTTATCAAATAGATCATAATATTAATAACCGCTGTTTTCCTGGAGCAATGTTCCAAAAAAAATCTCGTGGATGAGTTACATTTCCTTAAGATTCTTCCGATGAATCTGAGTCTTGTGTCTGCTTTTCTCACAGTCTGTTTTATACGGTCATTCCACTTAATGTCGCTCTGGATAGTTACGTCTAAATATTTTACGGAAGACGCTGTCTTCAGATGTTTGTCATCAATAGTGTAGCTGTACTGTAATGGATTTCTTTTCCTATCTACCCGCAATGTGTTACATTAATTTACGTTCATGGTCAACTGCCAGAGTCTGCACCATTCATCAATTCTCTGCAGATCGTTCTGCAAATTCTTACTATCTTCTGGCGTCGCTACTTTGGTATAGACAACTACATCATCTGTGAATAGCCTTAAAGAGCATCAGACCCTTTCTATTAGGTCATTAGGTCATTAGGTGAACAGCAACGGTTCTATCACACTTCCCTGTCGTACTCCGGATATTACCTTTACATCTGTCAATTTCGTTCCGTAAAGAGCGACGTGTTGAGTTCTATCTGCAAGAAAGTCTTGAATCCAATCGCAGGTCTGCTCCGACAGTCCGTAAGCTCGTATTTTTTTTTATCAAACGGCAATGCGGGACGGTGTCAAATGCTTTACTGAAATCAAGGAACACGACATTAGCCTGAGCGCCGTTGTCCACTGCGCTGTGGATCTCATGGAGGAACAGAGCGAGCTGAGTTTCGCAGGATCTCTGTTTGCGTAATCCTTGTTGATTTTTATATAGGAGCTGTTCATTTTCCAAGAACGTCATAATTCTTGAGCATAAAACGTATTCCATAATTCTACAACAGATTGATGTCAACGATCTATATCTATAAGTGTGTGGATCTGTCTTACGGCCTCTCTTTAAAACGGGAATGACCTGCGCTTTATTCCAATCATTAGGTACCTTTGGTTGCTCAAGAGTTTTACGATAATTTACTGCTAGAAAGGGAGCAAGTTCTTTCGGATAATCTTTATACAATATTATGGGTATATCATCTGGTACTATAGCCTTTCCACTGCTAAGCGATTGTAGCTGCTTTTCAATTCCGCGATTGGTTATCTCAATATACACTCCTGGAAATTGAAATAAGAACACCGTGAATTCATTGTCCCAGGAAGGGGAAACTTTATTGACACATTCCTGGGGTCAGATACATCACATTATCACACTGACAGAACCACAGGCACATAGACACAGCCAACAGAGCATGCACAATGTCCCCACTAGTACAGTGTATATCCACCTTTCGCAGAAATGCAGGCTGCTATTCTCCCATGGAGACGATCGTAGAGATGCTGGATGTAGTCCTGTCGAACGGCTTGCTATGCCATTTCCACCTGGCGCCTCAGTTGGACCAGCGTTCGTGCTGGACGTGCAGACCGCGTGAGACGACGCTTCATCCAGTCACAAACATGCTAAATGGGGGACAGATCTGGAGATCTTGCTGGCCAGGCTAGTTGACTTACACCTTCTAGAGCACGTTGGGTGGCACGGGATACATGCGGACGTGCATTGTCCTGTTGGAACAGCAAGTTCCCTTGCCGGTCTAGGAATGGTAGAACGATGGGTTCGATGACGGTTTGGATGTACCGTGCACTATTCAGTGTCCCTCGACGATCACCAAAGGTGTACGGCCAGTGTAGGAGATCGCTCCCCACACCATGATGCCGGGTGTTGGCCCTGTGTGCCTCGGTCGTATGCAGTCCTGATTGTGGCGCTCACCTGCACGGCGCCAAACACGCATACGACCATCATTGGCACCATGGCAGAAGCGACTCTCATCGCTGAAGACGACACGTCTCCATTCGTCCCTCCATTCACGCCTGTCGCGACACCACTGGAGGCGGGCTGAACGATGTTGAGGCATGAGCGGAAGACGGCCTAACGGTGTGGGGGACCGTAGCCCAGCTTCATGGAGACGGTTGCGAATGGTCCTCGCCGATACCCCAGGAGCAACAGTGTCCCTAATTTGCTGGGAAGTGGCGGTGCGGTCCCCTACGGCAGTGCATAGGATCCTACGGTCTTGGCGTGCATCCGTGCGTCGCTGCGGTCCGGTCCCATGTCGACGGGCACGTGCACCTTCCGCCGACCACTGGCGACAACATCGATGTACTGTGGAGACCTCACGCCCCACGTGTTGAGCAATTCGGCGGTACGTCCACCCGGCCTCCCGCATGCCCACTATATGCCCTCGCTCAAAGTCCGTCAACTGCACATACGGTTCACGTCCACGCTGTCGCGGCATGCTACCAGTGTTAAAGACTGCGATGGAGCTCCGTATGCCACGGCAAACTGGCTGACACTGACGGCGGCGGTGCACAAATGCTGCGCAGGTAGCGCCATTCGACGGCCAACACCGCGGTTCCTGGTGTGTCCGCTGTGCCGTGCGTGTGATCATTACTTGTACAGCCCTCTCGCAGTGTCCGGAGCAAGTATGGTGGGTCTGACACACCGGTGTCAATGTGTTCTTTTTTCCATTTCCAGGAGTGTATTTCATTTCGACGTTCGTGCGACGATTGAAAGGAGGGACCGTGTTACGATCTTCCGAGGTGAAACCGGAAGACCAAATTCAGTATTTCTGCCTTCTCTCTATTATCTTCCGTTTCGGTGCCGGTGTGGTCGCTGAGAGAATGAATAGATGATTTTGACCCACTTACTGATTTTACATACGACCAAAATCTTTAGGGTTATTACTGAGGTCGGTTGACAACGTCTTACTTTCGAAATCATTGAACGCTTCTCTCATTGCTCTCCTTGCCCTTATTTTCGCTTCGTTCAGCTTTTGTTTGTCAGCTATATATTTACTTCTCTTGAATCTGAGATAAAGTGCTCTTTGTTTACATAGCCCTTTTCTAACACGGCTATTAGACCATGATTGATCCTTCCCATCCCCTAAAACCTTACTCGTGAAATGGAACCACCTTTCCATTTCTATCCTTCCCATTACTATGTGCAGATCTTAGTGTCTATTTTCGTTTTTGTCCAAGTTATGTGAAGATCTTAATTACATGTTTTACTATGTGCAAATCTTAGTGTCTACTTTCGTTTTATGGAAATCATGTGTAGATCTTACTTACGCATTTTACTATGTGCAGATCGTAGTGTCTACTTTCGGTTTTATGCCAATTGTTAATCAAATCATACTTATGCGTTTTCTAGTGTGACATAATTATTGATGTTAATTTTAGTGGAATTATTGATATTAAATTTAGTGGTCAAATCATTAATCTTCCATTTCCAAAGATGTTAATGTTTTGTAAATTTTTTGTTCTTTGGAGGAGATGGGTTTTGGAGGGAAGTTGGAACGACAGTTGAATGCACGTGACTGGTGTTGCTGGAACGATTGGACTTTGAAAATGTTTTGTATTTTTCGTGAATAAACTAGGATGACTCAAAATTCTGCATATTATTACTGCAACATTGACATATAGGAAAACCAGCTGCAGCAACCTACATCCAAAGGAATTTAGGTTAAGCATTCCTTATCCAGTAACACAGAAACATGTGCTTAATTCTGTAAGTGCCGATATTACTATTCGATGCAATCTTTAACATCGATAGTAATTGGAATGCTTCCCAAACTGGCGGGAACATATCACTCGGAACATATTTGTCTAGGACGTATTGAACGATGCCTTTGATTTTTTATTTCGTTTGTTCTCCACATCTTCGTCCTCATCACCGAATATTTTATGCTCACTGCTGAGATATTGTGAAATTTTTATCCTGTCAGCCTTGCTGAGCAAATATATCTTCCTACCTTTCTTAGCTAGGATGATTGCGGGTACTAGTAGATGGGAACAATGGCAGGAGGGTGTCCACAATGAGGAAATCAAAGAAAAACTCAGAATGAACTCTATAGGTGTAGGAGTCGGGGCGAACAGGCTTAGATGGTGGGGTCATGTTACACGCATGGGAGAAGCAAGGTTACCCAAGAGACTCATAGGTTCAGCAGTAGAGGGTAGGAGAAGTCGGGGCAGACCAAGGAGAAGGTACCTGGATTCAGTTAAGAATGATTTTGAAGTAATAGGTTTAACATCAGAAGAGGCACCAATGTTAGCACTGAATAGGGGAATTATGGAGGAATTTTATAAGGGGGCTATGCTCCAGACTGATCGCTGAAAGGCATAATCAGTCTTAAATGATGATGATGACCTTTCTTAACATTCCTTGTAGGACCCGTCGTCATAGATACTGTCACAGCCTTATGGTCACCTTCCTCTACGTTAACTGATTTGATAAGTTCAGGTCTGTTTGTTGCCAGGAGGTCTAAGACTTTACTCTCACGAGTTGGTTCTCTATCTCTTCAAAGGTAATTTTCGGACAAGACATCCGGAACAATGCCATACGATTCCCTGTTTCTGGCACCAATTTTGATGGTATAACACTCCCAATCTATACCTGGGAAGTACAAGTTACTCACTATTACAACGTCATGATGAGGAAAATTACTGATGGTATTCTGCAAGCTCTGTCTGAAGCGCTCTACAACTACAGATCCTGACCCAGTGGTCTCTAAAAACATTACCTTTTTTGACAGTTCTTTGATACTCAGTTTCACCCAGATTAATTTACATTCGGAATGCGTGATAACCTCGCTAGGTTTTATCGAATTTTTTATTGCAATAAACACCCCGCCACCATTGGCGACTAACCTATCCTTAGGATAAACATTCCAGTCTGAACGAAGAATTTCGTTGTCGTTGACGTCTGGCTTCAACCGGAGTTCTGTTCTCAATACTATCTGTGCATTATAATCTTCAATAAGCGATACTAATTCTGAGACCTTTCCTTGGATGCTCCTGCAGTTTACTAAAATCATATTAATCTTTTCTATCTCTGATCTGCGAGGACCAAGTTTCTCTGAGGTCGCTGTGGCTGATTTAACAGCCAAGTCGTGTTCGCTCCCAAGGGAAGGGCACTCTAACCTAAATAACCCCATGTCCACGCCACACGTACTCCGCTACCCTAGTAGCCGCTTTCTGCGTGTAGTGCACGCCTGACCTATTGAGAGGAACCCTACAAATGTGCACATGACAGCGGAGGTCGAGAAATTCGCATCTGATACCGTCGCCGAGCCGTCTGAGCTTCTGGCTTAGACCTTCCACTCTGTCACAAACCAGAGGACCGCGATCAAGACTGGGTACGATGCTACAAACAGTCAGCCTAGCCTGCACCCCGCGTGCGTTGCTAGCTGCCTTCACAAAACCGAAAGGAGCCGAGGATGGCCTCAGAACCCAAGCGGCAGGCGTCATTCGTGCCGACATGTGCCACTACGTGCAGCCGGTTGCACCCAGTGCGCTCCGCAGGGCCTCCTCCACATCACGGATTAGACCTCCCGGCAAACATACCGAATGCACACTGGAGTTCTTTCTTACCTTGCCTGCTATCTCCCTGAGGGGCTGCATCACCCGCCTAGCATTGAAGCTAAGCTCCCAATGACTAGCGCACCCACCCTCTGTAGCTGTCCCAACAGGAGAGGCATCCCGTGCTGGCTCAGAGTTATCGTCACCACTGGGAAGCACCTGGTGCCTGTTGCCAAGACGCAGGGAGCCAGCCGCACGGCCTGCTCCCTCTTTCGCCTTCCTCCCTGTGACACGCGAACCCACTACTGTCCGACACCCACTCTGGAGTGAGGACGGACCGGTCAGGTGTTGCGCATCGGAAGCCGCAGTGACGCCCGGGCCATCAGGGGATTCCAGTGACAGTAAAGGTGTCGCAGGTCTCGCCACTGGCGCCCCGACGTCACCTTAACTTCGAGCATTAGCTGGAAGCTTGTCGACGGTAGCCAACGCAGCTTGCAGCTGTTTACGGACAGCAGCCAACTGTCCTTCTACATCTACATCTACATCTATACTCCGCAAGCCACCCAACGGTGTGTGGAGGAGGGCACTTTACGTGCCACTGCCATTACCTCCCTTTCCTGTTCCAGTCGCGTATGGTCCGCGGGAAGAACAACTGCCGGAAAGCCTCCATCCGCGCTCGAATCTCTCTAATTTTACATTCGTGATCTCCTCTGGAGGTATAAGGAGGGGGAAGCAATATATTCGATACCTCATGCAGTAACGCAGCCTGTCGAGACCTGGACAGCAAGCTATAGCGCGATGCAGAGCGCCTCTCTTGCAGAGTCTGCCGCTTGAGTTTGCTAAACATATCCATAACGCTATCACGCTTAACAAATAACGCTGTGACGAAACGCACCGCTCTTCTTTGTATCTTCTCTATCTCCTCCGTCATCCCGACCTGATACGTATTCCACACTGATGAGCAATACTCAAGTATAGGTCGAACAAGTGTTTTGTAAACCACCTCCTTTGTTGATGGACTACATTTGATAAGGAGTCTCCCAAAGAATCTCAACCTGGCACCCACCTTACCAACAATTAATTTTATATGATCATTCCAGTTCAAATCGCTCCGCACGCACTCTCCCGGATATTTTACAGAAGTAACTGCTACCAGTGTTTGTACCGCTATCATATAATCATACAATAAAGGATCCTTCTTTCTATGTATTCGCAATACATTACATTTGCCTATGTTAAGGGTCATTTGCTACTCCCTGCACCAAGTGCCTATCCTCTGCAGAGCTTCCTGCATTTCGCTGCAATTTTCTAATGCTGCATCTTCTCTGTATACTACAGCATCATCCGCGAAAAGCCGTATGGAACTCCCGACACTATCTACTAGGTCATTTATAGATATTGTGAAAAACAATGGTCCCATAACACTCCCTTGTGGCACGCCAGAAGTTACCTTAACGTCTGTAGACGTCTCTCCATTGACAACAACATGCTGTGTTCTGTTTGCTAAAAACTCTTCAATCCAGCCACGCAGCTGGTCTGATATTCCGTAGGCTCTTACTTTGTTGTGTTGTGTGATGTCCTTAGGTTAGTTAGGTTTAAGTAGTTCTAGGTACTAGGGGACTGATGACCTAAGATGTTAAGTCCCATAGTACTCAGAGCCATTCTTACTTTGTTTATCAGGCGACAGTGCGGAACCGTATCGAACGTCTTCCGGAAGTCAGGGAAAATGGCATCTACCTGGGAGCCTGTATCTAATAGTATCTGGGTCTCATGAACAAATAAAGCGAGTTGGGTCTCACACGATCGCTGTTTCCGGAATCCATGTTGATTCATACAGAGTAGATTCTGGGCTTCCAGGAACGACATAATACGCGAGCAAAAAACATGTTCTAAAATTCTACAACAGATGGACGTCAGAGATATAGGTCTATAGTTTTGCGCTTCTGCTCGACGACCCTTCTTGAAGACTGTCCGCTCACAGGTATATCGTACTGTGTATAACGTCTCAAGTGGCGCTGCTGAGTCTGAAAATATACTAATGGAGAAGAAAGTAACACTAGAAGTTGGTGTGCAGATTTCTCACTGAAGTCTGAGACCGTAAGATATGATACAGAAATTTCTCTACACGGAAAATTTACCCTAGGAAGCCGCCCTACACAAGGATATTCACAAGACTTACGCAATAACAAAAACTACGATTAAATTTCTAACCACTGGTCTACACAGTAAAATACACACGTACAGTTCGCTTCCTTGTAAGAAGGACGTGAACAAGAAACGAAGACAAAGTTAGTTTACAGTTTATCACACAAGCCCTGCTGGTGCCCTACAGCGCGTCCTCTCGGCTCGCTACGCACAGTGGAGCCGCCATCATGTAGTGTCCGTCCTGCAGTACAGGTGTCAAGGAGCTGTTCCCCTGTCCCCTCGAAGGTGGCGCACTCACGCCCTCCCATCGGCACGATGAAGACGTCGGAATTCAGCAGATCGTACAACGCTCTGCCACTGCGCCGGCATCCAATGCCGATGGTCACGTGCCCGTTTCATTCGTAGTTGCCGATGTCGTGGTGTTAACATCGGTACATGCGTAAGTCGTTGGCTACGCAGGCCCGTCGTTAGACATGTTCGGTACACCGAGTACTCGGACACACTTGTACTCTGCCCAGCAGTAAAGTCAGATGTTAGTTCGGCAACAATTCGCCAACCGGTCGATGTGGCCGAGCGTTTGTACACGCTTCAGTCCGGAACCACGCGGCTGCTACGGTCGGAGGTTCGAATCCTGCCTGGAGCATGGATGTGTGTGATGTCCATAGATTAGTTAGGTTTAAGTAGTTCTAAGGGACTGATGACCTCAGTGGTTAGAGCCATTTGAACCATTTCTGAACAATTCGACGCCTGTCCTGCTTTACCAGCCTGGCCATCCTACGACGTCCGACACCTGTAATGAGGGGTGGCCGCCTAACCCCATAACATCTGGACGTGGTTTCACCTCGGTTTCGCCACGTGCTGCAGACACTCACACAGCACTCCTCGAACAGGCGGTAAGTCGTGCAGCTTCCTAATCGTTCGTGTCGAGCCTGTACGAGGCTGCCCTCGGTAGAACTCGGATACACTGCGCGCCTTCGCTATCCTGCACACAGAAAGCATGGTCGCTGATACTGCGAGCGCCGTGCTCGTGCCTGGCCGGCAGCCACTCCTCTCCAAGCGACGCTACTATCGTCTGGTCGGCTTTATATAGATAGTAGCTGGTGGTCATAGTTTTCTAGCTGATCCATCTATATGTCACACTTAAAATAATTCTAAAACTATAAACAAAATTTAGAAAAATGGCCTAACTCAGTGTCCATCCGAATGCAGGAAATCAATTTCAACAGTAATATGCGAATTTTTAATTGATTCGCTCGCGAAGTGGTTTAGTAGTAGAGAGTGTGTGAACGAGCAAAACCTGAGGAAAGTGAGTGTCAGGAGAAAGATACCATTCTGAATGCGAGAACTTCAATAGTGAGAAAGAGTAGTTTATGAAAATCGATAAAAATGGAAATGAGAACGACCTCTTAATATAGAGACGAGAAGGCGATAGTAACTCAGAATGCTTCCTGAGTTACATGTACTACGTTTTTCCTTGATATTTTTTTCCTGTGTATATTTTTGTCGAATGTTTCATAAACGAAAACAAATCACTCAAATGTATAACCATAGTTGAAACAGATGAAAGGGATTTCCTCACTGAGATACTGATGAAGAAGATAGTAACAACAATAACAAGAGCTTAACTTACGAATCCTATGAGAAATACCTTAAAAGTGGCCAACTGCTTCTGGCACATTTTGTAACACAATCATAAACAAATTTGTATTGCGACATTTAATTTCCAATATATATATGGACAGAAATAACGTCTTTATGTGCATTGAAGAATTCGGAACGTGGACTGTTAATTATGCCTAAGATACTCCCCAGCTTTGGACAACATTGTGATGTGGAGTCTGAGACGGGCTGACCTAGTGTTTCTGTATGATACACAGTCTTAAATTTGCTACATATTTGCTCAGTTTTATGAGGCATTTTTATCAGTATACTGTATATAAAAAATTTATGACAATTTTTGATAATTTGATATTTATTTTTCTAATTTTCTTAAAATCCAAATAATGATAAGGATATGTTGTTGTTGTTGTTGTTGTCTTCAGTCCTGAGACTGGTTTGATGCAGCTCTCCATGCTACTCTATCCTGTGCAAGCTGCTTCATCTCCCAGTACCTACTGCAACCTACATCCTTCTGAATCTGCTTAGTGTACTCATCTCTCGGTCTCCCTCTACGATTTTTACCCTCCACGCTGCCCTCCAATGCTAAATTTGTGATCCCTTGATGCCTCAAAACATGTCCTACCAACCGATCCCTTCTTCTAGTCAAGTTGTGCCACAAACTTCTCTTCTCCCCAATCCTATTCAATACCTCCTCATTAGTTATGTGATCTATCCACCTTATCTTCAGTATTCTTCTGTAGCACCACATTTCGAAAGCTTCTATTCTCTTCTTGTCCAAACTAGTTATCGTCCATGTTTCACTTCCATACATGGCTACACTCCAAACAAATACTTTCAGAAACGACTTCCTGATACATAAATCTATATTCGATGTTAACAAATTTCTCTTCTTCGGAAACGCTTTCCTTGCCATTGCCAGTCTACATTTTATATCCTCTCTACTTCGACCATCATCAGTTATTTTACTTCCTAAATAGCAAAACTCCTTTACTACTTTAAGTGTCTCATTTCCTAATCTAATTCCCTCAGCATCACCCGATTTAATTTGACTACATTCCATTATCCTCGTTTTGCTTTTGTTAATGTTCATCTTATATCCTCCTTTCAAGACACTGTCCATTCCGTTCAACTGCTCTTCCAAGTCCTTTGCCGTCTCTGACAGAATTACAATGTCATCGGCGAACCTCAAAGTTTTTACTTCGTCTCCATGAATTTTAATACCTACTCAAATTTTTCATTTGTTTCCTTTACTGCTTGCTCAATATACAGATTGAATAACATCTGGGAGAGACTACAACCCTGTCTCACTCCCTTCCCAACCACTGCTTCCCTTTCATGTCCCTCGACTCTTATGACTGCCATCTGGTTTCTGTACAAATTATAAATAGCCTTTCGCTCCCTGTATTTTACCCCTGCCACCTTTAGAATTTGAAAAAGAGTATTCCAGTCAACATTGTCAAAAGCTTTCTGTAAGTCTACAAATGCTAGAAACGTAGGTTTGCCTTTTCTTAATCTTTCTTCTAAGATAAGTCTTAAGGTCAGTATTGCCTCACGTGTTCCAACATTTCGACGGAATCCAAACTGATCTTCCCCGAGGTCTGCATCTACCAGTTTTTCCATTCGTCTGTAAAGAATTCGCGTTAGTATTTTGCAGCCGTGGCTTATTAAACTGATAGTTCGGTAATTTTCACATCTGTCAGCACCTGCTTTCTTTGGTATTGGAATTATTATATTCTTCTTGATGTCTGAAGGTATTTCGCCTGTCTCATACATCTTGCTCACCAGCTGGTAGAGTTTTGTCATGACTGGCTCTCCCAAGGCCGTCAGTAGTTCTAATGGAATGTTGTCTACTCCGGGGGCCTTGTTTCGACTCAGGTCTTTCAGTGCTCTGTCAAACTCTTCACGCAGTATCGTATCTCCCATTTCGTCTTCTCTATTTCCATAATATTGTCCTCAAGTACATCGCCCTTGTATAAACCTTCTATATACTCCTTCCACCTTTCTGCCTTCCCATCTTTGCTTAGAACTGGGCTGCCATCTGAGCTCTTGATATTCATACACGTGGTTCTCTTCTCTCCAAAGGTCTCTTTAATTTTCCTGTAGGCAGTATCTATCTTACCCCTAGTGAGATAAGCTTCTACATCCTTACATTTGTCCTCTAGCCATCCCTGTTTAGCCATTTTGCACTTCCTGTCGATCTCATTTTTGAGACGTTTGTATTCCTTTTTGCCTGCTTCATTTACTGCATTTTTATATTTTCTCCTTTCATCAATTAAATTCAATATTTCTTCTGTTAACGAAGGATTTCTAGCAGCCCTCGTCTTTGTACCTACTTTATCCTCTGCTGCCTTCACTACAACATCCCTCAGAGCTACCCATTCTTCTTCTACTGTATTTCTTTCCCCTATTCCTGTCAATTGTTCCCTTATGCTCTCTCTGAAACTCTGTACAACCCCTGGTTCTTTCAGTTTATCCAGGTCCCATCTCCTTAATTTCTCACATTTTTGCAGTTTCTTCAGTTTTAATCTACAGGTCATAACCAATAGATTGTGGTCAGAGTCCACATCTGCCCCTGGAGATGTCTTACAACTTAAAACCTGGTTCCTAAATCTCTGTCTTACCATTATATAATCTATCTGATACCTTTTTGTATCTCCAGGGTTCTTCCACGTATACAACCTTCTTTCATGATTCTTAAACCAAGTGTTAGCTATGATTAAGTTGTGCTCTGTGCAAAATTCTACTAGGCGGCTTCCTCTTTCATTTCTTAGCCCCAATCCATATTCACCTACTATGTTTCCTTCTCTCCCTTTTCCTACACTCGAATTCCAGTCACCCATTACTATTAAATTTTCGTCTCCCTTCACTATCTGAATAATTTCTTTTATTTCACCGTACATTTCTTCAATTTCTTCATCATCTGCAGAGCTAGTTGGCATATAAACTTGTACTACTGTAGTAGGTGTGGGCTTCGTATCTATCTTGGCCACAATAATGCGTTCACTATGCTTTTTGTAGTAGCTTACCCGCATTCCTATTTTCCTATTCATTATTAAACCTACTCCTGCATTACCCCTATTTGATTTTGTGTTTATAACCCTGTAGTCACCTGACCAGAAGTCTTGTTCCTCCTGCCACCGAACTTCACTAATTCCCACTATATCTAACTTCAACCTATCCATTTCCCTTTTTAAATTTTCTAACCTACCCGCCCGATTAGGGGATCTGACATTCCACGCTCCGATCCGTAGAGCGCCAGTTTTCTTTCTCCTGATAACGACATCCTCCTGAGTAGTCCCCGCCCGGAGATCCGAATGAGGGACTATTTTACCTCCGGAATATTTTACCCAAGAGAATGCCATCATCATTTAATCATACAGTAAAGCTGCATGTCCTCGGGAAAAATTACGGCTGTAGTTTCCCCTTGCTTTCAGCCGTTCGCAGTACCAGCACAGCAAGGCCGTTTTGGTTAATGTTGCAAGGCCAGATCAGTCAATAATCCAGACTGTTGCCCCTGCAACTACTGAAAAGGCTGCTGCCCCTCTTCAGGAACCACACGTTTGTCTGGCCTCTCAACAGATACCCCTCCGTCGTGGTTGCACCTACGGTACGGCCATCTGTATCGCCGAGGCACGCAAGCCTCCCCACCAACGGCAAGGTCCATGGTTCATGGGGGGAGGGATAAGGATATTGTCATTCAAATAAAATAAGAAGGAAGAAAACTAAACTACATTAAGCAAGGTAATTAAACCTAGATTACTAAACCCTCGTAAAATGTATGATTGCAGTAGCGTATAAAACAGGGCATTTTATGCCTCATTTTCTATGTTACATTCTAATGACGATCTAATAATGATGATTAACTAATGAATAACCTATAAATTATGACTTCCTTTAAATAATCTCTGGAATAGTAAACTTTGCAACGTGTTAGTAGCAGTGTAACATTTCCCCTCCTTTAGTATTCCGAGGTTAAGTAAAATATTTACACGTAACGCCAGGGTGGTGTGTACCTCGTAAGCACAAGACCTGGCTTCAAGTCCCGGCGTTGGTACGAATTTCAGTTTGTTTCTTAAGCTTCTGTCCTTATCAAGGTTTCCACACTTATTTACACATCCGGTCAGTAGAACTGTGTGAGGAAAAAACAGATCACAATTACTTCAAACTGTTAGACACTTTCAAGTTCAGTGGTATGAGACAAAACAAACTCAAGAACGTTTAATACAATATTCTGAACATTGTCTATGTTATATTTAGAAACAAAGTTTTAATGTGAAATAAAAGTTTTTCTTTCTTAACTTAACCACTTATAAATGTCCCTAATCTCATTAACGAGGTTTGCTTTTACAATTACATCTGTCACACTTATTTCTGGAGGTATGTGTGCTGTCACACATTTACCCCTATGCATTACAGAAACAACTGTTTTCGCTTTCCAATGGAAGACGAAATTTTTTGCAGAATTTGACTCCTACGCGGACTGATGATGAGGGTGTTTGGTTTGTGGGACGCTCAGCTGCGCGGCCATCAGCGGCCGTACAAAGTCCCGGACTTTGCACAGTTCAGTTTAGCGACTTTAACAATGCTGATGATTAAGTGATGAGGACAACACAAACAGCCAATGCCGGGGCAGAGAAAATCCCCAACCCGGGCGGGAATTGAACCCGGGATCCGTGATCCAGAGGCAGCAACGATATACGCAGAATGGGCTGCACATGTAACGTATTTACATCAACTGATCTTCACTTAGTCATCTCTTGAAACTTATCGACAGTAGCAGAATGTTTCCAAAGTATCTACGAAAATGTTCTTCCACTTCCAAACAAAATTGCTTTTTGAGCAGCCCAAGGGCAACGCACGTTCTTGTAGCTTCCCTCACTTGCAGCACCATGCAAGAACTCAGGAAGTCACTGTAGCAGTCATACGTTGAATTTGGACCCGAGTTACACTATTTAAGTATTAAGAGCTGTGTTTCGTATGCGTGACGGTAAAGGAGTGAGAACCATTCGCGCTTCTTCAACTATAATGATCTATATTTCCAACTGACCTTCAATATAACAACGGAAGTTCCCTGAGGGTTATTCGTAGTGATATGATCCGTCTTCCGGGCATGCGGATTTGAGGCAATGTTAGGTACTTATTGTTTTTTTTTTTTCGCTTTAGCGTCAGTGACGTGATCGTGAGAAATGACAGAGAAACAATAAGACATGAATTTGACTCATGGTCGCGTTTTTTTCTCTTTTTTTTTGGGTGGGGGTGGGGAGTTGTTGTACAATGGCCGCTTCTCGGAACAGGATGGGAGAGGTGGTGGCCACCCTCTACCACCAACAATGGCAAATCTGCGACAATATGCTGATTCCACAGAGAGCCCAGGAAAAGAAAAAAATGTTGTGACACTATTGGGAAACAAGAATCTCCTGCGTTGAAACCAACACGGGTTTCATAAGCGGGTATCTTGCGAAACTCGGCTCACTTTGTTTGTCCGTGAGATATAGACCCTACAGAGCAGTGCCCCTCTTCCCTGAGTTTCTGAGGACGTTGGCAACAGTTGCGCAAACAAAATGCTAGCTTACCGAGTATCGGACTAGATTTGTGGCTGGACCGGGATCACCTACGAGATACAGATCAACATGTTGTTCTCTTCGAGAAGAAATCGAAACAGTTTTAGGAGTTTCCAGAATGAGATTTTCACTCTGCAGCGGAGGAGTACCGGTACCCCAGTGGAATGGCGCAGACCTGTTGTCGTTTACACTAGATATTGGATGTCCCAAAATTTCTGCTACAGTCTTCTAGGGGTTCTGGAGGGGATTTAGTATATAAAGGTCGTATAAGGAACCCATGTCCGAAAATTTACCTTTGAATTAAGATTGCAATCACATTATTTATTTTCAAATCTACCGCCTTCGGTTAGGTACACTGCGGAGACAATCTGCCTGCTCCAGAGTTGCCGTTGACATGGCAATGTTTCGGGTACTCGTGATAGGATTGTCTTTTAGGTGACGAAGAACATTCTCTTGGAAGTCGAGCGTGAGGCACATCCGTGAAGCAGCACAGTCAACCCTCGTAGCGGGGAGCCGTTACTGTGGTCGGACGAGAGCGGCATGTGCTGTCGTAGTAACACCGAATGACGTCGGCTCCATTTTCATAATTTGTGTGTGTACTGTGGCATGGGAGATCTGGAAGCGATCCTAGTTTCAAAATTATTTTAATCCAAACGGTACATTTCCTGACCTCGGTTCCTAATCAAAACTTTTAACTGCCAAGTGGCCCTTTGTCCTCAGAAAGCACGCCGTACGAACTGGGGAGCATTCTGCAATCGGTAACTAGTGGCTAAAGTCGCAAAGCTCCGTGAGGCTATGCGTGGGTGATGTTGCAGTGTATAGGATGTCTAACGAAATGCAGGAACATCTGCTGAGCATCGATCGACGTTTGGTCTAGAGACTGCCAGTCGACTCTCGATGTGAATAAACGCAACGTAGGGAAAATAAGTAGGCGAAGACATCCATTTCCGTTCTATCAGAATATTGGCGATAAGTCGCTCGGAAGAGCGACTATCGGAGAGTACCAACATAGAAATACGCCTCGGGTTTTATCGCGGGCTCTGATTAACCGTGCGCTCCCGTTGTTTGCGTTTTGCGTGCGCACGCTGCCTGCACCCGCGTCAGACTGCTGCCCGTCTGCAGCCAGTGTTTACAGATGAGTTCCACTCCCGAAGCGCACTTCCGCTGTCGACGTTCTTTTAATTTTTTCTGAATCTGCACTGATATTCCGCGAAGTCCACCTTTTGTCAGCGTGTCCTAGCTCTCATGGGTGTCGTGGCCGGCGAGGTCTTAATGAACTGAGTGCCAGAATCCAGGTCTGGTTAAACTGTGACTTCCGCTCCTATTTGTTAGGTTTCTGCCATATTTATTCCGAAACACACTTTAATTACGTTGTCCCAGAAATTTGTAATTGACAGCGTCGTACTGGTCTCATCGTATTTAATTTCACGATTACATTCGCGGCTATATTGTACAGCACCTGATTTGCTAAAATTGGTTGTTTAAATCGGGAGTATTGTTGATGTTCCTCGCATATATCTTCGAGTGTGCCCATGCAGATTCATAAGGAATGCACTACACACCCGACTTTAAGAGACCTAGACCGTCTTTAACAATGCAAGGGACTTTTTATCTTGTCGGCGGGAGCGAAATTCTTTGCAGGCCATGTTTCCGCAGGAGTCCACCAGCATAAGGCAGGAAAGCGTTCCGTGACCTTCCCGCTCTGTGTCAGTCTCACCGTCTTTCTCAGGCGTTGTTGATTTTGACTGCAGCTCCCTCTGAATTTGACGATCTGAGCGCCTAACTGCAAACATAGTGTAATGGCATTACGAGCAAATTATGTATCCTTCCATTGCTTATTGCAGAACAGTTCCATATTTAAAGGTGGCCGGCCAGTGTGGCCGAGCGGTTCTAGACGCTTCAGTCAGGAACCGCGTGACCACTACGGTCGCAGGTTCGAATGCTGCCTCGGGCATGGATGTGTGTGATGTCCTTAGGTTAGTTAGGTTTAAGTAGTTCTAAGTTCTAGGGGACTGATGATCTCAGATGTTAAGTCTCATAGTGCTCAGAGCCATCTTTAAAGATGAATAACAAGTACACTGTTTTTGTTCTACTAGCTTTCCTATATTTCAAACTAGTTTTCGACTTATTGGACCGTCTTCGGGAAACAACTGACCACCGTTGGAAGGGACCCTAATTCTTAGGTAACCAAACATTATGAGCAAAGATACAATCCACTTGCATAGCGTGTTACACATCAAACGTAAATATGCGTTTATAGGTGCTCCCAAGATTTGTTTCACTATTTGAATTTACTTTTCACTTATTGTAAAATGTCTTCATATAAACGAGTTGAAGTAAGAAACATTGCTGAATATTCGTCCATGAATGACTTTGAGCAGTGAAACAAAGCTTTTACGTATAACTGTTAAACCTAACTTTTACATTAACTGGCGTCGTCATTTAACAGTTCCTATTATCGAATTTACACTCATTTAACGAGCGTCACTTATGTTGTAATTTTCACTCCCTTGCCTTTACCACTGTGCAGTGTCCACTAACACATTGTGGTCTAGCCTAGAGCTACCTATTGTAAATTCAGCAATAACAATTAATCAGTTCCGGAACACGGGAAATCAGCTAGTTATGTTGGCGTTTTTGGGAGGCAACATGGAAATACGGGTGAATAATAAGATAATTCAACAGCAAGAAAAATATCAAGCTACACAACTAAATTTTTAGTCTTTCTTTTATCCGGAAACATTACGTCTAGACGCGACCTCGTCCTTACCGTTCAATAAACTTCCATTACTATGCTTGATGATGATGATGAGTCCCATACTCCTTCACAGAGCGTAGGGGAGCGACGCGGGAGACCCGCGCCGCCTTACTAGGCAAGGTCCCAGTGATCTCGAGGCATGAAAAATCCCTGTCCCTCCCGGGAATCGAACCCAGGACCCCGTTCTCGGGAAGCGAGAACGCTACTGCGAGACCACGAGCTGCGGACATAATAATGCTTACCATCTCTTATTTAAATTGGACAGCAGTAACCAATGCTGAGGATAACCATCTCTTATTTAAATTGGACAGGAGTAATCAATGCTGAGGATATATGAATCTGTGATCACCAGTTTTGAACTCTGGGAAACTTAACTGGTCATAGTAAAGCATTCGACCTTAAGGGTTAATTCCCGTTCAAGCGCACGTGGACTAAGTTTGTCATCCCACCACTACGACAATCTGTAGCGGCAAGCCCATATCCCCTCGGTAGGAAACGTCATTGAGGCGTTATTTACATACCTTCTAGCCGGTTACCGTACCCGACACAGTTAGACTGTAGCGACTGACGCATACACTACCACTCTCTCCGGCTCCACCCCAGGTCGCGCCGCCTTCTCCTTTCCCTCACCTTGGCGTGGTGCGTTCCTCGCTGCCCTTGGTCCCTTCCAGGTGAAACTTTTCCCGAGAGTTGGCTGACTACCTCTCATTTCATGAGGCACTGTAACATTCCCACTTCATCCTCTCTTCACTCGCAGAACAGCCCCTCCCCCAATGAACCAAGGACCTTGCCGCTGGTGTGGCGGCTTGTGTGCTTCAGCGATACAGATAGCCATACCGTGTGTGCGACCGTTACGAAGAGGTATCTGTTGAGAGGCCAGACAAACGTATGGTTCCTGAAGACAGGCAGCAACCTTTTCAGTAGTTTCATTGCAGCAGTCTGGATAATTGACTGATCTGGCATTGTAACATCAACCAAATTGGCTTTGCTGTGCTTGTACTGCGAACGGCTGAAAGCAAGAGGAAACAAGAGCCGCAATTTTTCCCGAAGACATGCAGCTCTACTGTGTGCTTGGACGATGACGGCATCCTCTTATGTAAAACATTCCTGAGATAAAACAGTCCCCCCATTCGGATCTCCGGCTGGGGACCACTCAGGAGGATGTCGTCATCAGAGAAACAAAACTGGCATTCTACGAATCGGAGCGTGGAATGTTAGATCTCTAGATCAGACGGTTAGGTTAGAAAATTTAAAAATGGACATGCATAGGTTGAAGTTAGCTATAGTGGGAAATAGTGAAGCTCATGGCTGGAGGAACAGGACTTCTGGTCAGGTGAATACAGAGTTATAAATGCAAAGTCGAATATGAGTAACGCAGGAGTGGGTTTTATAATGAACAAGATACGCCGGTAAGCTTCGATGAACAGAATAGTGAACACATTATCGTAGTCAAGATAGACACGAACTCCATACCTACCACAGAAGCCCAATTTTAAATGCCAACTAGCTCTACAGAAAAAGAGGTTCAATAAATATATGATGGAATAAAGGATACTATTCAGTTAGTTAAAAGGTACGAAAATTTAATTGTGAAGGCGGACTGGAATAGGAAATCTTAACAGGCCTTTGGGAAAAGAGAAACAGCTGTATAACATCAAGAGCTCGGACGGGAAACCACTCCTAAGTAAAGAAGGGAAAGCGAAAAGTGGAAGGAGTATGTAGAGGGTCTATACTTGAAGGCAATGTTAATGAAGAGGAAGTAGACATAGATGAAGATGAGATGGGAGACATGATACTGCGAGAAGTATTTGACAGAGCCCTGAAAGATCTAAGTCGAAGCAAGATCTCAGAGGTAGATAATATTCCGTCAGAACTACTGATAGCCTTGGGAGAGCCACCCACTCTATCTGGCGTGCAAGATGTGTCAGGCAGGCGAAATACCCTCAGCCTTAAAGAAGAATGTAGTAATTCCAATTTCAAAGAAGGCAGTTGCTGACAGGTGTGAAAATTACCGAACTATCAGTTTAATAAGTCATGGTTGCAAAATACTAACATGAATTCCTTGCAGAAAAATGGAATAACTGGTAGAAACTGACCAGGGGGAAGATCAGTTTGGATTTTGGAGAAATATAGACACAATACTGAGCCTACGACTTATCTTAGAAAAAGGAAAGACTTACAAAAACACGTTTGTTTGTGTGGCCATCCTCCGCAGCAAGCATATAAATCCTTGTTTTGCAAATCAAACTGCCTTTTCCTGCTGCTATTTATTTTATTTAATCCATACGCGTTTCGCCTTCTACTGTTGTAAGGCACGATCAGTGGGATCTATAGTGATACAGTTTTGATAGTTATAGTCGCGAAGTGAACTGTTTGATAATCTATAACTAACAAAACTGTATCGTTATAGATCCCACTGATGGTGCCTTAAAACAGTAGAAGGCGAAACGCGTATGGATTAAATAAAATAAATAGCAGCAGGAAAAGTCTAAGTGGAAATCTTGCAATAGAAGGGATCCATTGACGGAGGAATCAGAACGACTTTTCGCTTATAGCTTTCGACTCGGTCGTTTGCAGACCGGAATCCCTTATCTCAGATTGATACATTTTCACTTCTCCGTCGTCTCTGAAAGTTTGCAACATTGTCATGGAATCACCCTGTATAGTTCAGATGCTCGTGACACGTCAAACGAAAAGGAGCCTAACACACAAGAACCCCGCTTATGCGCAACAGATAATTATTTAAGACTTCCTTTGTGGCCCTAAAATGTGCGTCTGACTCCACACACGTATTTCCTACCGCGATAAAGTCCAAAAGTCAAAGAGTAAACAAGTCAGTCTCTGAATAATTATCACTACATATAACAAAGTATAACACATCTTTTGCTTAGAATGTGAAATTAACTCGTAATAAATTGAAGTTACGTTTATCGCTCAGACCTAATCATCCTTTCACATTAAAAAAAAAAAAAACAGTGGAATGCTGCATAATCAATCTGGACTATATTCTCAAAAACAAATATACACTCTATGCGCCTTGTAATCCCTAAATGTTGTTTAAACAGTTCATTCAGAAACAATCAGAAATTCGATCAATTCTCCTGGCGTGAAGCAAGCAAAAGCATTATCTCGGTCTCAAAAGACTGCAATTAAGACTGACGCGTTACAGTGTAAGTGATTCCTTCATTAATCACCCGTGTCTTCCGGACGCTGTTTGCTGGTTCAACCATTGCCACGTTGGCGTCACCATCCATGCTGCTTACGCCCAAGTACCCAATTCCCTGGCAGGTCGAAATACTGCATATCGGCTGTAACGGTACCACCGACCGCATTAAAACGGCAATCGATGTTAAGGTTATACATCTGCGAGGAATTTTTTGAGAAAATTGACTATGAGGTAACCTAATGGAAACAGAACAGTCAGACTGGGATTCATTTCCGAAACACTACAGCAGACCATAAACAATAGCAAACGGAGCGGCAGGAACAAGCGTCCACCCAGTACGAAAGCGAGTTTTAACACCATATACTAAAACCGATCGCCAGGCATTTTTAGGCATTTTTTTGTCAATTAAAATGATAAAGCAGAAGGCAGTGCTAAGGCTAACCTAACCTTCCTTGACACACGCGCTAAACTCTTTCCTTACATCTTTTCCTACTACAACACAGTAACCTAACCTTGCAGATAAATATGTTACTAACAAACAAATGGCTAATAAGACAGTGAACAGTTGCACATGCCTCTCAACAACACGTACCTTAAATTAACTACCCAAGTACCAACACGTATAAAACTAGTAGCAATAGTGAGCAGGGAAATGCTTGAAAATATTCTGAATGTAATTCAGGGGGTCTCCTAACGATCACAGTCTATAACTTCATTGCTTAGTCCAGGGTCTCTATCCCTGTGCATTAACCAACTTGCATTAGAATAGATGCCACAATAAATAGTTCTTTCTTAAACTCGGTTTGAAGCAATTAAGCACAATGCAAATCTAACTACACTGGCTCTGAAGGAGCCTTGGCATTGCTTGATTAAGTAACTAGCCTACTGCATGACGACACTTAAACTCTCATGATTTGAAGAACCTGCCTGTTAACGAAACTATACTAGTATGTATGAGAAATGGTTAGTATCCTTATCATTAATTATTAATCAAGTAAAGCACAACAAACTGTAACTCTTCAAATAACAAACGTGCTTTCACAAGAAATCTTTTGACCTAATCAGAATTATAATTGGCTGTACAAATGACAACACAACATTAAGTTCAGGTTCAACCATTTTCTCATAATAAATTAGGACGCTCGGAATTAAAATCACTAGGATAGTATTCCTGTCCAGGTTTGTGACTTGGGATAATCATGGTTATAACACAGAGTTTTTAGCAACACCACAATTATTACTATAAAATCAACCGAATTTCACAAATACCTGGTCCATTTACAGAGTGCCAAATATAAACAATTTTATGGAAGGGTGGAGGCGCAATTTGAAGAGGCTGTCAAGCTGGCGGCGATGCAATCATAGCAGGACTGTTGGCCTCGCCCTGTTCGTGTCTTCTTGGCGTCGAAATTTTATTTTTATGGGGCCAAAAAGAATGCCATGATAATGGTATCACCGAATTCAGCATCCGAGGTCCAAAAGTACTGCTCTTCTGACCTCAAAACTCCAGGTTCAAATGACTCTGAGCACTATGGTCATCAGTTCCCTAGAACTTAGAACTACTTTAACCTAACTAACCTAAGGACAGCAAACACATCCATGCCCGAGGCAGGATTCGAACCTGCGACCGTAGCAGTCATGCGGTTCCGGACTGAAGTGCCTAGAACCGTTCGGCCACAACGGCCGGCTTCCACTCCGCCAGGCTACTTCCTTAGCTGCGGGGCTTCCCTACACCTCTTACATTCAATCCTTACATTCAATCCTATGTTCCCTAACGTCGGACCAAGTTATTTACAATACATTATGTAACAATTATTCCAGTAGTTATTTAAATTCACAAGCACAGTTTAAACAACATCGTTCAAGAGTTCACGTAGCTGAAATATGTATACATAGTCAAACAATTTGCGTGATAGATACAACGTTACATATAAGGAACACTACAAATTGACATAGAATTATGGATACAGATACAAAACAGGTCGAAAATAGGAGTTACACGGCCCACAACGAAATTGAAACAATTTTACAGACGTATTAATACCTTGTAGCTTTAATCCCATCGCTCAGCAAATATAATTCCAATATCCCCCTGGCCTTATACGGCAGGAGGAAATAAGACGCCGAGAGGTTCCAGGCGCTCCATGCCGGAACCGCGCGACTGCTGCACGGTCGTAGGTTCAAATCCTGCCTCGGGCATGGATGTGTGTGATGTCTTTAGGTTTTTTAGGCTTAAGTAGTTCTAAGTTGTAGAGGACTGATGAACTCAAATGTTAAGTCCAATAAGGCTGAGAGCCATTCGAACCATTTGATTTGAGTAAACGAGAAATGCCCATGCTCGGCAGTTGTAGTTGGACTGTCACAGTCTGTGAGCAGGTCCTACCAACACATACACAGACCAGTCACAGGTGCTAAGCGCTGCAACCATGCCACATTACATACGAGCCTTTTCATTTCAGTATAATCGAAAAGCATTCAGAATTACGCTGTGCGTGTAGATAGATGTCACCCGCAGTAAAATTAAAAATAACTTTGAAGTAAAGCGAAGCAGCCACAAAAATACAACACTTCACGTGGAAATCCAGTACTAAGCAGAGAAGGGAAAGGTGAAAGATAGACAGAAGGGGTACACAAGGAAATGTTATTGGAAACAACGCCACAGAAAGCGACGAGGAAGTAAAGGGAGACAGCAGATACGATACTGCTAGGATAATTTAACAGAGCCCAGAGAGACCTAAATTGAAACCACGCCCTGCCGTGGACGACATTCCCTCAAATTTACTGACATCTTTGCGGTATTCAGCCATGACAAAGCTGTTCCACCTTGCATGCAAGATATACGAGGCAGGCGAAATACGTTCATTCATCAAGAGGAATGTAATAATTGCTGTTCTAAAGAACGAAGGTGCCGACAGGTGTAAATTTTACGGAACCAAAATACTGGCACGAGTTATTTACAGAAGAATGGTAAAACTAGTATATTCTGACCTCGGGAAAAATCAATTTCAATTCCAGAGAGATATAGGAACACCGGAGGCAGTAATGATCATACGACTTGTCTGAGAAGATACACTAAAGAAAGGCAAACCCACGTATATAGGATTTGTAGATGCAAAGAAAGCTTTCAGCAATGTTCACTGTAATACACTAACTGAAATTCGAAAGGTAGCAAGCATAAAAATACTGCGAGGCGAAGGTTAGCTATGACACGTACAGAAACCAGACTACTGTTATGAGTCGAAGGACACGAAAGGGAGTCAGTAGTTGATAGGGGAAGAAGACAGGAATGTAGCCAATCATCGATGTTATTCAATTTGTACATGAGAAAATAGTAAAGAAAAACAATTTTGAAAATTCCAGAAAGGAACTCAAAAGAAACAAATTTGCCGATGGTCTAATTCTGAAGCGGAAAAGTCTTAGAAGAGCAGTCGATCGGAATGGACAGTGTTTTGAAAAGCTGTTATAAATTGAAAATTAACAAAAGTAAAACAGAGTAAGGAAAGGTTGAGTTAAATAAGGCTGTACTGAATGAATTAGATCTGGACACTCGAAATATTCAAAGCAGTACATAAGTTATGCTATTTGGGATGAAAATAACTGATGGTGGGCGAAATAGAGAAGGAATTGAGACTAGGAACAGAAACCATTTAAGAACACTGAACATAGATTTGTGTGTTAGGATATCTTTTCTGAAAGTATTTGTCTGGAGTGTAGCTGTATGCGAAAGTCAAATTGGAAAATAAAAGCTTCAGACAATAAAGAGAATAGAAGCTTTCGAAATGTAATGCTACAGGAAAATGCCGAGCGTGAAATGAGTAGGTTCAATAAGTAATGAGAAGATACTGAATTGAACTCGGGACAAAAGCAATGTATTGTACACCTAACTAAAAGAAGAGTTCAAACAATGGAAATTCCAGAACGGAATAACGACAATATTATCATATCACATAGTGGAGATGCTGAGTCACCTCGGCCGTCAGAGACAGTGGTCATGTGTGTGTGTGTGAGTTGTGATTACGTGGATGTAGGTGTGTGCCGTCTCCTTCGGAGAATGGCCTTTCGACCGGAAGCTTTCATGTTTAGCTGTCCTATAGTTGTGTCTGTCTGCGACTCAACATCTCGACAATATAGTGGGTACCAGTCTATCATTTCGTAATATTGTCATTAAAAGAAGGGATCGGTTGATACGGCACATCCTGAGGTGTCAAGAAATCGTCAGTTTGCTAATTGTGCGAAGTATGTGTATGGAGAGGGGGTGGCGAATAATGCGGGAGGGAGAGGCGAAGGCTTCAAAATTGTACAGGGTAACCAAACGTCGAAAATGGTAAGTAGGTTCGAATGGGTGCATAACACGATTACAGGAGCACTTTTTCGAAACCTGTTAATTGTCTCGCATTGCAATACAGTAGTTTGAAATTTGGCTGTAAAAGCGTGTCGGCGTGCGACATCACACTCAGGCTCGGCTGAGCTTCAAACAGCAACGTGTAGACACGCGAAGAGAAGGCCAGATCTGAGAAGTTCAGGTGTGGTGTAAGGTGTGTTATCCATGTGACATTGGCTCCAAATTTCACCACAGTTCTGCCCGACGGCACGGTGGCACGATGGAAAGATCGTCACACTCCCTCTTACTCACATTTCACCCCTCCTTTCACGCCTGTGTGATGCAGATCAGAACAGTGACGCAGAATGTTGAAAGCACCCATTTTCTCATGGATGACCGAGGACAACATTTCAGAGACACTGCCGTTCAGAAACGACACGGAGGCCTTAGGGGGCGACATAGAAGACACAATGAAACCACATTTTTTTGGGGACTTGATTCCCATACGTTTCGCAGTCGAAAACGACAGTTGGCAGTGGGATGAGCAGCAGGAAGAAGTTCTCACCAATCGTCGACACTGCTGACGCCTCCCGGACACTTCAACCCTTCTCCAGCGACATCGTAGGCCAGAAACCCCACTGCACGTGATCGCAGTCCTTGGGAGAGCAGTGCCGCCACAATTTTTGCTCTGGTGTACAGGATGGAACCATCAGGGAGTGTTTAAAACCATTCGACGAAATTTGAATGTGATCTGAAGCAGGAAATAGTTTTTATGCTTTTTCAGCCTTCCTGTTTTTGCGTCCTCCTGTGGCGAGATCACAGAGGGGTGCAACATTGAAACGTGTGGGAATGAAACGGCAAAGGGTTTTTCTAAGGCCCTACTTCGGCAAAACCCTCGATATCACCCGCCCGCCTATGCTGAGTACTTTAAAAATGTACCCTAACAGAGACAACCAGTGACTAAGTCGCAGGCGGTTCCAGACAGGCAACCCCTTCGACACCACTCTGATTCTGGTTGTCGCCTATCACTGTTGTCACGGTTTTTGTCTGTCCGGTATATTTTTAAGGTTCTTGTTGTGTACATAGTTCCGCGTAGTCAGCGCGTACACAACTCTCCCACTAGAGCGCGCCCCGCTAAGCACAACAGCGCAGGCGCAGCGCTCGTCCGTCTCTGCACCATGAGATGGCGCTGTCTTAGAGACGGACCAAATTCTGCTTCCGCCGATCCGCGTATTAATATGTCTCGCAGCCAGTGAGATTACTGCTAACGTAGAACCTTTTCTCCTCGCGAATCACACTCGCGCAGTGACACCTGAACGCTCGAGGTATTATAACGAGTGTACAAACCTCCGATTGGTCAGTCTGCATTAGTCTGCATCTGTCTCCTTTAGTCTGTATCAGTCTCCATTAGTCTGTATCAGTTTGCATTTGTCTGCATCAGTCTCCATTTGTCTGCATTTGTCTGTACCAGTCTATAGTCAAGTTTCCGTGTGCGCGTAATGAGATTATCATATTCCTGTACATAGCCATGAAGAGAAACGTATAGACACTTTGTCAAGTATCAGAGATATGTGAGAATAAGATTAATGAACGAAGACCAAAGGAACTTTAAATTGTCAGTTGTAAACAGCATCCAGAATCAAGTTACGTAATATCTGTTTTTTATTATTTTAATAAATGTGTGTGAAAACTAATAAAGTTCTGTTTAAAGTTGGTCACTGTCAATCTGCTACTCTAAGCGTGCAAGTGGCATTTCTATCGTCTGACCTAACGGCAGAAGATAAACACGCCACGATAAGACCACGAGACATATTGCTGACACTCGCCTACTTTGTTAGAGCGACAAGTCAAATAATCTGATGGTGTGTGTACCGAAGGTCTTACAGTACGCACAGGACAGTTCTCAACAAGGGAAGGTGAGTGTCACCGAGGTTGCTGCCGAAAGGAGGGGAGAGGGGGCGGGGGTGGTTTTAGAGGATCTCGTTGCCGCTTTATTTACTCATTTACCAATGACGCGTCTGTTTGCTACCGCGACAAAGGAGAACGCGAAAAAGAGTGGAAAAAGCATTAGCACTCTTTGCTGCATCGGATCGCGCTCAAATTTCGTTCAACAGCCTCGAACAGTCCCTGGCGCTTTCATCTCGTACATCAGACCAAAAATTGCCTTCGCACTGTACTCCAAAGGGTTTCGATAACATTGACAGGAGTTAGTGGCCCACGATTTCCTTAGAGAAGAGCTGCAGCGCCTGCGATGTGTTATCAGTTTCAAAGACTGTCAAGAATGTCATCCTGTTGCTCATAACACGGCGAATTACCGACTGCGAAGGAATCAGCTCCCAGAGGGGAGGGGTGGTTCCAGGATAGGCTAGAGGAGAGCGCTGCAACAACCAGTATTCAGAGTGAAGACTGTAACAACAACATCAGCAACACAGGATAACAGGAGGATTAAATGCTTAAATTAGGTGATTAGGAGCTACACAAGGCGTGTTATTTAGTACACAGTGTTACCACCTCTGAAAGCAGCAGTGGCTGTAAACCAGCTGGACACTGAACCTAACTGAGCCCGAAGGACTGGCTGGTGAGGGATGGCGGGTCATGTCTCTGGTTAACCTGTGAGCAGATGTTTCTTATAGGTTGTCACACTGGAGACTGTGGTGCTCAGAAGGAATATAGAAGCACCCCGTATACCGTGGTAGGTATGAACAGCACTGCCCATGTACGGTCTCTTGTTAGTGTAGTGTAGGAGAGACCTCGATGGCAGGGCACAGCCACCAGTGTCGATACATCAGAAATCTAATGGCTGCTGTGCACATTACCATCTACGTGAACCTGAGGTGATCGTGTCGTGTACCCAACGGCATCATACACCATCACGCTGGACGTTCGACGATGAATCTGGCAAAGTTGGCTCTCTTTCGCGCATTCGCATATGGACATGCCCATCTTAATGCTGTATGCAGAACACTGCTCTGTTCCGTGTCGTCGTTGGGCGCTTACCTGTGCAGCCGCCTCAAGAAGAGCCGCCCGTCTCGTCGACAGACCCTGGTGCTCCAGGCGTAGCCCGCGTGGACGCTGTTCCGGCTGCATACCAGTCACTTTCTGGCTCACGGTGTGCGACAAGGCTGTACGATCCTGAACGGTCGCGTGGACAAAAAGTATGTCCTCCTGCGCGGCCCTGCTGGACGTACCGACTCCACATTGGCGCGACAGTCGCCGGACTCTAACCGACGCGGGTGGCACGCTAAGCCACGGAGCCGACACGCCGCCCCCCTGCTGCATTAAAATTCCGACACTGGCTTTCTGGCGGGTCTCCTCCGTACGCGAGTGACGATGACATCTCCGCAGAAACAGCTCACATTCAAATGTGATTTCTGAATGCAAAACCCGCTGCATACTCTTTTGCTAATACACAGAATGTAGACGGCATTACTCATGTGCAACTGATGGAGTAGCGTTCGAATACTAACTATTTGCATATCCAACCACGTTGGACGATTGACTCCACTCTGGCGTTTGTTACATGCCACCTCAATTGTTTTGCGATTTTAATAATGAATAACGCATTAATGTTGTTGTGCTTCTCCCATGGAGAGCAATTAGAGAAAGATTTTTTTAATGTATCGGTACAAATAAATAATAGTACGTACTGAAACTTTGAAATATATTTCGAAAATATATGATCTGACGGCAGATATTACCAGTTATGTCTCTTCAACAGTGCGCTGGATCATATGTTTCAGTATATCCACTGAGGAGCAATTTCTTCTGAAATATACTACACGTATCCACACGTTTCTTATTCCCAGTCCTTGTTGGCTAGAACTGAGAGCAGGCTCTGCGTTGTAAGCTTGAGTCGAGTGGAGCCACAGGGCGTATAAACTGATTTGGAGTAGCAGTTTCGGAGCTGCTAGTCTACTGGAAAAACGTGTGTCGGGAAAGCGAAAGGTCAGTGGATCGACTCCTGGTCGGACTACAGAAGTTTCCGTCAGCATTCACCTTCAATGAAGCGAAGATCTACTATGAATAACACTTGGATCGGATTCAGCGATAAACTTCGGGTCCCCAGAATTGCCGGACTATGTCAGGGACATGGCAGCCGCGATGAGGCGTCTAATTAACTGACCTGACCAAGCCATTCAGCCACACTATTATTATTAGTGTAGAATAGTGATGGCTCGCACACAAGTTTATAAGCTACCATTGTTCACAAGCTCCATCCATAATCCGGACGGAAAGAAATCACAGTTTACGAGTATCGTACGAAAAACACCTCGTCACTGACTCTATGTTGTTTGAGTCCGCAGCGCTTGCTGGGCGGAACTCAACGACGTTAACGCACTCATTATCCAATACTTACGCAAAGTGTACTTCAGAGGCAGGAAAACTGAAGAACAATCTACTAGCTGAAAAATTCTCATGTCGGAGCACAGAAAAGGCGAAGACTCTTCTCATTAAAAGGTTCTGTCCGCAGCTCGAGGTCTAGAGGCTAGCCTTGCTGTCTCTGCATTACACGGTCTTGGCTTCAATTCCCGGCCAGATCGGGGATTTTCTCCTCACGGGGAATGGGTGTTTCTGTTTTCCTCATTATCTTATCATCTACATCTACATGGATACTCCGCAAATCACATTCAAGTTTCGAGTACAGAGTTCATCGAACCACCTTCACAATTCTCTATTATACCAGCTCGTATATCGCGCGCAAAGAATGAACACCTATATCTTTCCGTACGAGTTCTGATTTTCCTTATTTTATCGTGGTGATCATTCCTCCCTATGTAGGTCGGTGTCAACAAAATATTTTCGCATTCGGAGGAGAAAGTTGGTGATTGGAATTCCGTGAGAAGATTCCGTCGCAGCGAAAAAAGCCTTTCTTTCAATGATTTCCAGCCCAAATCCTGTATCATTTCTGTTACACTCTCTCCCATATTTCACGATAATACAAAATGTTCTGTCCTTCTTTGAACTTTTTCGATGTACTCCGTCACTCCTACCTGGGTAGGATCCCACACCGCACAGCAGTATTCTAAAAGAGGACAGACAAGCGTAATGTAGGCAGTCTCCTTAGTAGACATGTTACATTTTCTAAGTGTCCTGCCAATAGAACGCAGTCTTTGGTTAGCCTCCCCCACTATATTTTCTGTGTGTTCCTTCCAATTAAAGTTGTTCGTAATTGTAATACGACTGATTTATCGTGTAACCGAAGTTTAACGAGTTATTTTTAGCACTCATGTGGATGACCTCACACTTTTCGTTATTTAGGGTTAACTGCCAATTTTCGCACCTTTCAGATATCTTTTCTAAATCGTTTTGCAGTTTGTTTTGATCTTCTGATTACTTTATTAGTCGATAAACGACAGCGTGATCTGCAAACAACAGAAGACGGCTGCTCAGATTGTCTTCCAAAATCGTTTATAGATAAGGAATAGCACAGGGCCTATAACACTACCTCGGGGAACGCCAGAAATCACTTCTGTTTTACTCGATGACTTTCCGTCAATTACTGCGAACCTCTCTGACAGGAAATCGCAAATCCAGTCACATAACGGAGACGATATTCCGCAAGCACGCAATTTCACTACGAGCCGCTTGTGTGGTACAGTGTCAAAAGCCCTCTGGAAATCCAGACATACAGAATCGATCTGAAATTTCTTGTCAATAGCACAACACTTCATGTGAATAAAGAGCTAGTTGTGTTTCATAGGAACGATGTTTTCTAAAGTCATGTTGACTATGTGTCAATAGACCGTTTTCTTCGAGGTAATTTACAATGTTCGAACACAATATATGTTCTAAAATCCTGCTGCATATCGACGTTACCGATATGGGCCTGTAATTCAGTGGATTACTCCTACCACCTTTCTTGAATATTGATGTGACCTATGTAACTTTCCAGTTTTTGGGTACGGATCTTTCTTCGAGTGAACGGTTGTATGTGGTTGTTAAGTAAGGAGCTAATGCATCAGCATACTCGGAAAGGAACCTAATTGGTATACAGTCTGGACCAGAAGACTTTAAGTGATTTAAGTTGCTTCATTATTCCGAAGGTATTTACTTCTACGTTACTCATGTTGGCAGCATCATTCGGGACGTGGCAAGACTAGGAAATGGAACGATTGGGAACTTCCACTGTCGCTAATGACGACGATGTTGAGCACCCTGGAAACCATCATCGTCATCATCATCATCATCATCATTAACAGATTCTCGCAGACAAGCGGGGAAACAGTTACCTCAGTCCTCATTCCGACTTCCTCAGCAAAAATATTGGTATGCGAACATATTCGAGCTGTGACTGAACATTCTATAGCCTTTTACATACTCCCTCTCTGTAATGAAGCAATCACCTGAGGAGCTCCCTCTCAGTGCCACTGTGTACGTGGCGATTCCGCGACACTGTTACAAACTTTCAGGTATGATGGAGAAGGATAACTGTATCAATTAGAGGTAACGGAGGCTGGTTCGGAAACGACTGAGTCGAAACTTTAAAATGAAAATATTTATACCTCAGACAGTGGAATACATTTACTAGTCTGTTATTGCTAAAACTGTAGGGTTGGCAACTTCCAGAGGTGGTAGTACGGGCCTAAAGAAGGAAAACGTCTACTGAACATGGGCTCTAAAATGCACACCATTACAGCTATTAGCACTCGTTCATGTTCGATACTGCACAATACGTCTCTTCTACTGCAAGCTATTTGATTTCCATTTTTTGGAGGACATATTATGGACCAATACAAGAAAAAAATGACCAGTACATATGAACTGTAAAGTGCACGCCTTAAGACCTATGGGCACTGGTTCGGAAGAAGTATTTCAATTATCCAAGACGAACAACTGCTCATAGTTCGTAAATTATGCATTCTAGAGCCCAAGTTTACTCGACATTAGTTTGGCCATACCACCACCTCTGAAAGTTACCTACCCTACAATCTTAGCAACAATAGTACTAATATGTGTACTCCACTGTCGGAAGTATCAGAACGATTTTCTCTTATAACTTCGACTCGGTCATTTCTAGACCAGAATCACTTACCTCACTTTGATGCATTTTCCCCATTATCCATGAAACATCTTCACGAAATCACCATGTATGTATGTCTCCATCCCACTGTCTTCTTTCTCTCCCTTTCATACTTTCATATGTCTGTGCCTCTCACTGACACCGTGTTCATCCCTTTCTCTCGCTCTTGCTTAACCACTGTCTCCTTCTCTGTCTCTTTCACTGCCTCTCCGTTCAACTGCCACTGTCTTTGTTCCATTCTATTTGTCTCCCATTACCACTGTCTCTTACTTTCTCTCTTACAGTCTGCTGCCCTTTCCTGCAATCACCATAGACTCTTCTCTACACACGTCCTTGGAGATAGTTTGCTTGGTGTTGTGATTCCTAGACCTGGAAACTTTAAAACGTAGGTGTAGGGGATGAGGGAAAGTGGGGAAATTTCTTTGTGTCAGAGGCCGCCAGTCTGGGGGGACCGCAGGCAGACAACCCCTCCCCCTCCCCTCCCTTCCCAATCCGATGTATGGTCTCAGCCCATCTGTATTTTTCATTTCCACTGTCTCCTCTCTCTTTTCTCCAAACTTCTCTTTTCCCATTTTACTGCTGCTGTCTATCCTTGAGCATCACTATCTTTTCTCTCTTTGGCCCCCACTGCTACTGTCTTCGTCCATCTCTCATTGTCTCCCATTTCCACTGTCTCTCCCACATCAGTGTCTCCTCTCTCTTTCTCTCCCAATGGTACTGTTTCCTCTCTCTTCCATTGTCGCAGTCTCTATGCTCCCATCTTTCAGCACAAAAAAGCGCGAATATGTCTGCATGACAAATTTTTTGTGACTAAGGCGAAAGATGTTGAGGCAGCTGGTTTCCCAATTTTGTGTCTAAGTTGTTCAAAGAGGAGTATATTCGCCTATTTGCGCTCCAGCAGGAGCATTTTTCAACTGGTTCCCTTCTCTTTCCTTTTAGAGCAAGGACTGCTGCTTGAATGAAATTGATTTTGTACATTAGTAAAGTTTTGACAGCTAATTTATATGGCACATTTGAATACTTTGATACATATGAACTACAGATAATATGCATAACATGTGATTAACACAAAATCTTTTGCCTTATATTTTTTCTGGATATTTTGCTCTCATCGATCGCACTTTATCGAAAATGTCCGGATCATGATTTCTATCTTAAAAGAATAAAAAGAATAATAATGTTATTAGAAATATTATACTGAATTTGCGGTCTTTTCAGTTTTACATAATTATTGCCAGTCATTTTAAGGATCTTTTTAGCAGAACCATTGCAATACCACTTCAGGCATTTGTGTGAAGCGCCTCTTATATGGAGACAGCACGTCATAAATTTTTATTGCTGAAAAAATCCTGACCAGAAAGATAGTTTGGTGGCCTCAGAACCCTTGCTATGACCCTAGAGCCCTGACTATGCCTTCACTACGTCAGTTAAAACTACAGTTACGCCTCAGACCGGATATTAAATGCATATTTTACGTGAATGAGTACGGGAACTTTGAACTTATGCCTCTCGGTAACGCATAATGATATCGAAAAAGTTTAGAAGTTTCCCAGAAACCCCATCTCAAGAACATATGGTGAAAATTTCTGTGGTATATCTCGAAGAGAAATTATAGAAGTGACCATCCCCATAATTGGACTTCTCGTACCCAAAAATAGAGAGTTTTCGGGTTTTTTTTTTTTTCAGGAACCGCCCGTGAAAAATTGTTGCCTGTGCCAGAGGAAGTGTGTAATGAGCTGATTTTGACTTTGTAGCATAGGACAGCTACAATATGTCCGTTCTTCCGATAGGTAAAAAAATGGTCCCTAGGCCAAGGGCTGTCCAAAACACTTGACATCTCATGTTTGTTATCTGTAGAACCCGAGATATGCCACCCCCCCCCCCCTCCAGATATGCCACCCCCCCCCCCCCCCGCCTCTCACCGCCCCAGCTGTGAAAAATCACATTTTCTCGTGGACGGTACTCTAAGTTTACCCACCAGGGTGACCTGTTCTCCTTTCTTCCAGTAATGACAATGAAGCTGCCGAAAATCACCGTCACAATTTCGTTGGTCTCACCATCACCACCACCACCACCATCACCAGCACCACCACCACCATCACCATCATCATCATTATCATCATTCACCTGATACTCACTGCTCAATAATGTATGCCGCAGACGATCCTATGGACTGCGGTATTCTACTGCAGCGGTGTTGACGTCACGGCGTACCTCTGATTATGTCACAGTCTTGGAATTCAGCGGAGGACCTCCTGAGGTAAGGCTGGCTGCGTTTACTGCTAACTGGCAACTGCAGCCATACGACCCTTCTGTGAGCCAAGTTAGCTTGATGTCTGTCGCTACGTGGGTGTTATTCGTATCTTAGAGTCAGTATCAAAGTCGCTACGTGCTACTGGTACTTCACTGTTATCCGAAGAATTTAGCAATTTCTGTTACCGATCGTGTGATTAAACAGTGAGCTCAAAATACCTTCCCACATTAACGATGTCGAAACTCATCGATTAGTGCTCTGGCTGATAATACCGCAGTGCTATTGCTGCCACAGCATCCAATGGCACTTCAGTACTGCTTTCTCGCAATTTCACGCTAGTCTCCATCATCAGATGTGCTGAACTAATATCGCTGTAATGTTATTAAAATCACTTTAAATCAACGTTACTCTTATTAGCTCTTGTGCGTTTTCACTTGAGAACAGTAGGCCAATAGCTTTCCAGCACTCGGACAAATATCCATTAATCAGCTGTGATTGATTTTCGACGTAATATCAAGTATTCACAGTTATTGTTTAGTTTTAAATGTTACTTATAATCCGTCTTGATGTCAAAATTTGCAAAATTTAGTTTGCTCTTAACGAAGATTTCCGTTTTTTTAATTTCTGTCAGTTTCAATTATTTTCTACTCTTGTAATTGCCCATGACAGTACAATGGAACACAGACACAGACGCCAGCTCCAGCAGCCGCCTATTTCGGCGATACTGGAGAACATGCTGTGGCACACCCTTGAGGCATTTATAGCCGCAACATCCATTTCTTTAGCCCATAAGACAAAGTGCCATCTCTTTCTCTGTCATTTGCAAATGTAAGTATGTACCTTTTAGTGAAGAGAATCCAAACTTGCTTTTGTTTTGTTTTGGAATAAAATCATTTCTATATTCTTTTTTCTTTGAGTGTCATCAACTGTGGCGCCGTGATGCATGGAACTTATTGGCAACACACTCTTATTCTTCTTTGGCACTTTACTTACAATAGTCAAATAATCTCTGAATCTGAATTTCGAAGACATAACTCCTCATGTCTTACCTGGTTTCATTTCGGATGGATTTGTGTTTTGCTATGGCGGAGAGTACCAACTGCGGCAGTTTTATCCTTCAATAAATCTTAAAACATTGAAACACTGGTGAAGTAGTTACCCATCGTGACATTGGTTGCCATCTCTGCCGGGGTCTTTACCACACCAGCAGCAACATTTGCTTGACGACGGTGGTCTGGGTTTCTTCCTTGACTGCACTAGCCCCTTTATAGCGTATGATATCAAAGAGTCGCAGAGCCAGAATATTTTTATTCTATATTTTCATGGATTGGTTGGGAATGAATTGTAGAAATATGTAACGCCCTTTGAAAAAACACTAGCTGCTCATCGATTGCGGAGTTCTCTCCTGGATGCAGTCTTTGTCTGCCGTTGTTTGTGAGCAGTTCCCACACATTGCGGAAAGCCGCCATATTATCATCTTGGCTCCTACCTTGTCGGCTGAATCTATCGTCTAACCTTATGGTTCTCCTTATTGCTTCAAACCTGTTTATAGAAAAAGTCGTGAAATAACTCTCTCATATGAACATCCCAGCTTCTGTAACTGTCAGGTAATAGGAGAATTCGAAAAAAGGCACTGATTTCCTCGTCTGTGACATTACGCCACTTTTGGCTTTCATAACTGCTGAGCGTCCTCCATCCAGTCTTGTACAATGAGCTATTTCATCCACAACATCATTAGTGATGAAGTAACTCCAAGCACCTTTTCACATTTGTGTATTTGTTCCCCTAACAGGAACTGGAGAAATTTTCATTACGAGTTCCGTCGCCGCCAATGAAACCTTTTTCAGGCTGGGCTGGACCTGCTACATTATTTGTATTTTCAGGATGGGTTGTACTTGATACATTACTTGTATTTGCATGCTAGTGTATACTTGCTACGTTATTTTAATTTCTAGGTTGCGCTGTATTAGCTGGCCTGACTATCCTTGGTAAGTCTGAATCATTACATCCCAAGTACTTTCTTCAGAATCTGAGCTGACCGACATAGATCTATACATGAGATCAATTTCATATTCGGGAGCGGTACTAGATTCACATTCCTCCAAACATTTAGAAATAATCGTTGAAGCGTTTGGATAATCTGCATTCATAATCTGAGTAGGTTGTCTTTTTCGAAAAATACTAGATGATTCTATACAGTAAGAAACATTCCTTGGTTAGAAAAAAGGTCTTAGTAGTTACTTTGTCAGAGAAAGAGAGAAGAAAGAAAAACATAGAGGATAACAAACATAATTACGTAGGTTAGACATGAGAGGAACACCTCTAACTTCCGAAGTCAACTTCAACAATGATGGGGTCCATTGTTGTTCTTTGCTAGAGTCTAGCACGTGCGACAATTGCCAGCATAAAAATATCACAGGCATCAAGATTCATAGACGGACAGAAAATCGCTTGCTAAAGCATTAGATTACAGCGGGCCTGAAAAGCTCCCTTACGTGCATTACGTGCATAGCATCAGGAAAACACTGTTTCCGTACAACCTTCCCTACACTAAAAACAATATTATCAAGTTTCTGTCCGCCTCCGTAGCGTAGCGGTAGCGTTACCACCAACCATGCGGGGGGCGAGGATTCGATTCCCGGCAGGGGATGGGTATTGTGTGTCCTTCATCATTTTCATCATCATTGTCTCGCAAGTCGCCGAAGTGGCGTCAACTAAAGAGGACTTGCAATACGGCGGCCGAACTCCCCCGAAAGGAGCCTCCCGGCCAACAACCCTTACGATCATTTCATTTTTCATTTCATTATTAAATTTCTTAATCCTAGACTTATTTTTAACGATTACATAAAACAGGATCCAATTATATATGATTTTA
Organism: Schistocerca gregaria; assembly: GCF_023897955.1. Lineage (NCBI taxonomy): Eukaryota > Metazoa > Arthropoda > Insecta > Orthoptera > Acrididae > Schistocerca > Schistocerca gregaria. The sequence continues at coordinate 38,035,945 of NC_064925.1, read as the reverse complement.
ATATGATTAAAGGGATGATTAATTCACTCTCAGGCCTGAGGGTTAACGAGGTTAATAAGGATCCAAGTGCCGCTTGTTCTCACCTGTTGACCTCAGCGTATTTACTGCTGGTAGCACAAAATGCCTCCCAGTCGTGATGTCAGCATTCTAAAAACGGAGAAAGAGGAACTCTGAAAGTATTTCCTGGCAAAAGAAGGTAGTAAGTAACATAGGAAAATCCTACAAGAACTACAGACAAAAAACTGTGGAAGCAAAACAGCCCACAAAAGTTATATTCATTCTCCTAGCATAGGGTGACCAAACGTCTCGGAAAACCGGGATTGTCCGGGTTTTCATCCCTGTGTTCCGGTGTCCCGAAAATTTGTTTCTGGACGCTCAAAATCCAGGAATAGAGTTTTTAAAAACATTTCGTGAAACTTTCTCAGATTGTTGGGGTTTCGCTATATTAAAGGAAATACAGTACAAGAAATTAATATATTTTAGCTTATTTGTCTAAAACCTCCATTGTGCCATACTAGTAATCACAGTATCAGTATTGATACACTCAGGCAATAATTTACTTTGAGCAGTACTTTGGCCAACAAGTAGTAAGTTGTATTATTGTAACAGAGCTATGAAACCGTCCGACTGTCGCGCCACTTACTCACACACTCATTGTCAAAACAGTGTAGTAGTTGATGTTTTTTCAGACAAACTGCAATAGTTTTTTCTCATATTAGTGGTATTATTACTGCACTACTGTGAAACGCAATGCCGAAACGTGCCTGCAAGTTCAGTGACTGTTATTCCAAGGAATGGAATTTCATTAAGAAAGATCATTTTGATTACGAAGCAGAGTATTCCGTATATAACTGTTTTATTAGTATAAGTCATGGTCGACGTTCCGACAAAGTTGATCAAATCAGTTCAAAGAAACACATTAACAGATACAGAGCACCGAGCTGCAGTAAAATTCTACAAAACTATTTTGTGAAACATCAGTCAAGTGAAGAGGCGAAAGATCGAGCAGCCGAGCTTACACTAGCCTACCACACGGTAAAACATCACCAAACTTATAGATCTAGTGCTTGTACTAATAAGCTTAACAGCACTGTGTTTGATGATTCATCCACTGCAAAAAAGTTTAGCTCAGCAAGAACTAAAGTGTCAGCCTTAGTAAAAGGAGTTATTGCTTCCCAGAGTGTAAAGGAAAGCCTTGAATACATCAAAAAGTCTTCTTTCTACGGGATATCCACTGATGCCAGCAATCATAAGGCCACTCAAATATTTCCGTTTGTTGTTCAGTTTTTCGATATTAACCAGGGAATTCAGACCAAACTTTTGAAGTTGAGTTCCCTACCTAATGAAACATCTGACGAAATTTCAAGATTTTGTATGAATGCCATCGAAATGTTTGATCTTGAGAAAAAATAAATGTGTGTCATTTTGTGGAGACAACACCAACACAAACTTTGGTGGTTTAAAAAGACAAGGCAGATGCAATGTATTTACCAAATTAAAGGCAACATTGAATGAAAACATTGAAGGCATATGGTACCCTGCACATGTTTTACACAACAGCGTGCAGACATCTGCTGACAGTTTAAGCTGTGATGTTGAAACTATCGTCATGAAGGTATACTCACACTTTTACATATATACTGTTAGAATAGAGAGGCTTAAGGAGTTCTGTGATTATGTCGGAACTGAATATATGAATGTAATCTGTCACTCGAAAACTCGCTGGTTATCACTGTTTCCAACAGTTGAAAGAGTAATCCGCCTGTTTTAACTGTTAAAAGATTTTTTCCTAAATGAAGACAGTCCCCAAAATATTGATTCAGTTTTTCAGTAACCCTTTAAGTGAAGCCTACTTCACAGTCAGCTTAGCACTTTGCAGCATGGGATAAAGGAAATTGAGGGAAGCACGAAAGGTGTAATAGAGGTAAATGATTTTTGAAAAATACTCTGGAAACTGTTACTAAGATGAGAGAACAGCAGTTCATTTCATTTAATGTTAAATCTGTCCTTAAAAGAGCAGAAGCATCAGAAGCAGCGGAAAGGAGTTTTAGAAAAGAAGTTAGCAAGTTTTATGACACTTGTGTAGAATATCTCAGCAAGTGGAGCGCCTCATATTTACCCTCATCGCCGGTGTTTGATTGAATGTTACTGAAGAGAGTGCCAAAATGGGGAAGTGTTGAAGACACAGTTTCTTTTTTGAAGAGTAAAGAGATTGAAATCGATGATTCCATTATCTTTGATCAGTTCGGCATACTGACAAGTTTTGTTGAAGAAAGTCTTCACAAGTGAAATGATGAAAAAACCACCATTGGAACGTCATGAGAAGTGGGTGAGTTCTTTTAAAAGCTGTGACTGTCTCCAACATTACTCTGAGTTGGTAATAATTGCAAGGTATTTATTAGCAATCCCAGCCCATAATGCCAATGTGGAAAGAACGTTTTCGTTCATGGATATCCAGTGAACTGATGAAAGAAACAGAATGGAGGTGGACTCTCTTGAAGCAATCTTGCAGATCCTGTACAACTACAAAATGGATTGTGCCGAGTTTTATCACTGTGTCTCAAAGAAGAAAGACGTGATCATGAAGGTTGGGGGCAGTGAAAAATACCCTTTTCTCCAAGGACAGTCAATTCCATCTAGAAGTGCTCAGTAATATTCAAGCTCATGTTAACATTAGTTGATTAAAACTTTAATGGTTGTAAAATTTTATAAAATCGTAATACATTTCTTTATTACTGTATACGTTTATTAAATGTCATTAATTATACAGGTAATCTATATCAATATTTTGTATCCTCTTATTAGTTATAATAATGGGGTTAACAAAATGTATCAACAAAACATTAATATTTAAAATTAAGAAACCTGGGTACATGTGGAATGAGATGTCCATTGGCACTCAGGTGAATGTGTCCCGGTTTTCACCGAAAATAATTTGGTCACCCTATCCCAGCATGACCTACATCTGTATACTCAGTCTTGCAATCAGATAATGATAGATCTACTGCTACTATTACTACTACTACCACTACTAGTAGTAGAATGCAAGTGTAAAGGAGAACGTCATACTTCGTCAGCGGAGCATAAACAACATGTTTTTGGATTTCTACAGATGCACGTTGGAGCAACAGGGAACACTTCTTCTTCGTAATATGCAGCTAGGTATTGTACAGAGAAGATGGCATGTAAAATATGACGTTCCAGAAGGAGGTCACCCACAAACACTGTTATACTGTTATACACAGAAAGCGCCAAAGAAACTGGTATAGGCATGCGTATTCAAACACAGAGATCCGTAAACAGGCAGAATATGGCGCTGCGCTCGGCACCTACATAATACAAGTGTCTGGCGCAGCTGTTAGATCGGTGAGTGCTGCTACAATGGCAAGTTATCGAGATTTAAGTGAGTTTGAACGTGATGTTACAGTCGGCGCACGAGCTAGCGGATACAGCATCTCCGAAGCCGTCATGAAATGGGTATTTCCCGTATGACCATTTCACGAATGTCCTGCGAATAGTAGGAATCCGGTAAAACATCAAATCTCCGACATAGCTGGGGCTGGAAAAACATCCTGCAAGAACGAACAAACGACGGCTGAAGAGAATCGTTCAGTGCGACAAACGTGGAACCCTTCCTCAGATTGCTGCATATTTCAATGCTGGGCCATCATAAGTGTCAGCGTCCGAACCATTCAACGAAGTATCATCGATATGGGCTTTCAGAGCCGAGGACCCACTCGTGTAGCCTTGATGACTGCAGGATACAAAGCTTTTCGTCACGCCTGGGCCCGCCAACACCGACATTGGACTGTTGATGACTGGAAGTGTGTTGGCTGGTCGGGCGAGTCTCGTTTCAAATTGTATCGAGCAGATGGGCGTGTACGGGTATGGAGACAACCTCATGAATCCATGGATCCTGCATGTCAGCAAGGGACTGTTCATTCTGGAGGAGGCTCTGTAATGATTTGGGGCGTTTGCAGTTAGAGTGATAATGGACCCCTGATACGTATAGATACGACTCTGGCAGATGAGACGTACGTAAGCATCCTGTCTGATCACCTGCATCCACTCACGTCCGTTGTGCATTCCGAGGGTCTTGGGCAAAAACAGGAGGACAATGCGACACCCTAAACGTCCAGAATTGCTACAGAGTGGCTCCAGAAACACTCTTCTGAGTGTAAACATTTCCACTGGCCACTAAACTCCCCAGACATGAACATAATTGAGCATATCTGGGATGCCTCGCAACGTGCTGTTCAGAAGGGATACCCACCTCCTCGTACTATTACGGGTTTATGAACAGCTCTCCATGATGCATGGTGCCCCTTCCCTCCAGGACTACTTGAGACGTCAGTCGAATGGACGCCACACCGTGCTGCTCCACTTCTGCGTGCTCGCGGAGGACCTGGAGGTATTAGACAGGCGTACCACTTTCTTTGGTCTTCGGTGTACATGGTAACGGCAGACATGTACAAGTCAATCGTAAAACCTTTTCGAATATATCTGCACTGTCCCACGGACGTGTCCCAATTCTACAAGAGAAAGAGAAGGAATGGGAATGCATTTATGCTGAAAATAGGGGAAAACGCGGTGCACCGAGACAGTATTCAGAAGAAGAGAGGAAGCAAGTGTTTCAACACATCAAATCCTTCCCCATAAAATAAAATCATTACATTGAGAAAGATCTAAGAGACAAAAATTAAGCCTAGATTTGAATATGTCAGGGCTGTTAAAAGCTTTCGCCGTAAAATATCAAGATACGAAAGTGACATATGAGAATTTTCCTAATTTGAGATTTGGATGGCCCAGATTGGACGTTTATAGTACTTGTGACTTTCTCCGTGCCAAAATTGTGACCCAAATAACACCCAAAGCAAAGCAGCCGTTGACCTTCATCAGAAGAAAAATAGAAGGCAATGTCTGCTTTACACGAAGATAGAATTTTGTCACAAACGCCTGTGTGTGTTATCACAGTCGACTGACAGGAGGTGATGTGTCTTCCTTCATTGACACATTGTGAGAGGTACTACTCCCGCGCACTGTCCTGTTTCTATCTGTGTGTTCGTGTTACTGGGGGCGATGGCAATGAAATTTCATCAAGTCTAAAAGTTATTCCCCTTCTTCCCTCTAATAAAGACGGTAATTCGGAATAGTAACTGCAGCAGACAAAACAAAAACGAGGTTATGGTTGTTGCTCTCCCGCTTCTCATTGCAAAAGCTCGCTTTGATGAAATCAGTAACAGGTTTGTTTTTGGTGGTCGTTCGGTTTTTCCTTACAACCGTGACTTCACTACGACTGAGAACAAAAAATGTGTCAGTAATGTATTTGGCTACATGATATAGAAAGATTAATAATATATAGTAGGCCAAAACTTCATTATATCGTAATTGTGGAGGTGAATCGTTTCAAGAATTTACACAAGGCTGCAGATAGTTAACGTGAATACAGGAAAATTGAATATATCTCTGTTTCTTGCATTAAAGTCACGAAGGAGATAGAGGGCTTGGTTAAATGGCTTGGTTTCCCTTCATCACATAGTAGCTGGGTAGATACTAAATATGTGGTACATAATAAGATCTGAGAACTCTCTAATGCATAATGTGTCTGGTAGGATGTGGATCAGAGGTGTACTGATGGTATTCTCAACAAGCTACCTGTAGTATTACACGTCTCCAAATATATTTGAGCCGTGCTTGGGTCACGATTGTGACCTGTCCTTCCCGCAGTTCTGCAACGGCGAATTTTCTGTTAATGTCCTCTGACGCCACTATCCTTGCTCACCTTAGCTGTGCGTGGCTGGCATCGTTATCGATACTAGGTTCGTGTTACTATCTGTGGAGCGTCCGCGAGTATTTCCGTGCTCCGCTCCGACACGAACGGCCCGTGCAGTGAGTCGGAGAGTCACTCGGGAGGCAGACAGTCGCATGTTAGTCAGTCGGCTCTGAGTCTCAGTTCCCTTTGGGTTGTGGACTGAATCGGATTCGTCGTTATTCGGCTGTTGGACGAGTCGGCAGTCAGCAGCAGGCTGGCCCGCACGGCGCAAGTACGCGCCGGGACCGTGGTCGGCGCAGGCGGAAGGCCGTCCGTCGGTCGGTCGGTCGGCTGGTCGTCGGATGGCGACGTGTGGTCTGCCGAGCACTGACACCAGGGTCAGTCAGGGAAGAGGTGGCGGCCAGCAGCGGTCGGCTCGGGTCGGGTCGATATGGTGATAGTACTCGCCGGGGCCGCTGTTGGCGAAAGTGGGCTGCCGTTGGTCGTTCGCTCGGCCGCTCGTCTCTCTCGGCGACGTCTGGATCCTCAGGACGAACACAATTTCCCGAGGCGGGATGTGGTTGGACCTCGTTGGTTCGTTGGAACTGAGCAGCGATGTAGTCTCCACAGCGCGAAGCCAGGTCGGGGCTTTTGGCGGCGGGCACGCGCTGTTGCGTTTGGAGGCGCTAGCTATGTGAGCGACTTTTTGCTTTCCTCGGAAGCCGAATCCCCAAGTTCAGTAATTAGTTGCCTCTTCTTAAAACTCGACTGTTTCAATTTCTTCGTTGTGGATTGTTCTTTCCTCAGCCGTTGACGAGTGTGATAAGTGGTGTTTTGTGGTCTCACCGCCAGACACCACACTTGCTAGGTGGTAGTCTTTAAATCGGCCGCTGTCCGTTAGTATACGTCTGACCCGCGTGTCGCCACTATCAGTGATTGCAGACCGAGCGCCGCCACACGGCAGGTTTAGTCTAGAGAGACTCCCTAGCACTCGCCCCAGTTGTACAGCCGACTTTGCTAGCGATGGTTCACTGTCTACATACTCTCTCATTTGCAGAGACGACTGTTTAGCATAGCCTTCAGCTACGTCATTTGCTACGACCTAGCAAGGCGCCATATTCTTCAAGAATGCATTCCGAACAGATAATAATGTGAATCATGTACCGTCAAGAGCGACGTTCATCATTAATGGATTAAAGTTAAGTATGAAACTAATTACGTCCGCTTTCTGAATTCTCATTTCTTGCCATGTTCCAGACCTCACGTCAGTATAGTTCTTCCCTCCTCACGCCCGCCTGCGTGAACTAAAACACGTGCATTTGGGCCTCCTCTAGTAACACGGTGTTGGCACTTCAGCCAACACAATAGTGTGTTGTTGCCTAGTACCCGCAGCCTTCTTCCGTAGTGATTTGACGGTTGTGACTTGTGTTTTCTGTATTCTTTTAAATTTGAGTGGTGTTTCACGCCTTGATCTTGGTGAGGCCGTGTCTGAAGTTATAGTTATCTTGGTTTACTCGTCATCGGCCGGTATTCTCCATTATTTATGCAGTTGGACGTGACGGTTGGAAATCTGCCAGATTGTCGGTCGGTCGTGAACAGTCCCTAGGTTGTGCTGCCCCGTCTTATCTGACCTTAAGCCTTGGCTGCCTGTCCCACACGACTGCACCATTAGCCGGCCGGTGTTGCCGAGGGGCTCTAGGCGCTTCAGTCTGGAACCGCGCGACCGCTACGGTCGCAGGTTCGAATCCTGCCTCGGGCACGGATGTGTCTGATGTCCTTAGGTTAGTTGGGTTTAACTAGTTCTAAATGTAAGTAGGCTGTTTAGGTTTTTATGTTGGTAACGTCATGTAGCCGTCCGTATGAAAATCACTGGCTGTGCTGTGTGCAGTTTGTGGCTGGTTGGCATCGTTGGAATATTCGCTATTGTAGTGTTGGGCAGTTGGATGTGAACAGCGCATAGCGTTGCGCAGTAGGTGAGCCGCCAACAGTGGTGGATGTGGGAAGAGAGATGGCAGAGTTTTGATAGCGGACGATCTGAACGTGTGTCCGTCAGGAAAACGAAATCCTTTATTTAGCTGGCAGTATTGGAGCTCGCTGTATTGCAGTAGTTCGAGTAACGCAGATTTTTGTGAGGTAAGTGATTCATGAAATTGTTAGTCACTGCCATTCTTTTGTAGGGATTATTGAAAGTCAGATTGCGTTGCGCTTTAAATATTGTGTATTATTTTAGTGATGATCAGAATAAGTAAAGAGAGAAATGTCTGAGTACGTTCAGTTTTGCTCAGCTGTTTGAAAATCAAAAAACGTAAGGGGTTTGCCAGCACAGTAATTCATTAATTTTTCTAAGGGGAGGTTTCATAAGTCCTAGGGGACTAATGACCTCAGGTGTTAAGACCCATAGTGCTCAGAGCCACCCTTGAGGGACCTTCTCAGGCCGACCCTGCAGTATTTTCTGAACACCACTTGTCATCGTTCTAATTAGTGTTTTCCCCTTTTTCTAATTTTCTAAGTACTGGGCTTGGTCTTTTTTGGTGTATTAATGCACTTTTAATTGATTGAAATTAGGCCTTCAACCTTGTTTTATTTCAATTTCTTGTTTCCTCTGTGTTTAGGCCTTCATTCGCGTTTGTTTTAAAATTTATGGCTTTCAGCCATAGTGTGGAAATTCCTGTCTTGAAGGTTTTTCTTTTATTATCTTGAGTTCTTAAAAATGGCTTTCATACATACTGTGTAAATGCTTATCTTAAGATAGTCTTTACCTATTTTGAATAATTGCTTGGGCCTTGAGCCGTGAAGATTTCAAGTTTTCTTAAGAAGGCTTTCTGTTGTACTGTGTAAATGCTTGTTTAAAGGTTGCCTTTTATTATTTTCAAATATTATCGGGATTTCAGCCGAATAATTATTTCATATTTTCTTAATATGGCCTTTAGCCAAAATATGTTAAAGAGTTTCCTTTGGTCATCTGGAATATTATTTGGGACTTAAGCCTAGAAGATATTTTAATTTTACTTAAGTAAGGCCTTCATCCGTTTGTCTAAATTCTTGTTCCTTAAAAGGAATTATTTAAACTTTATTATTGAAAAGTTACTTGGGCCCTCAGCCATGAACTGATTCTTGTTGTGTTTGAAGAGAAAACTGTGCATTGTGTTTTGGAGGAATAAGCTTGTGTGTTCTTGTGTAACTAACAGTACCTGATATTGGCCCCTTTCCACAACCTTATCCTGATCCGCTCTGTACTGCGAAAGCCGATTTCAACAGCTGTTGTGGATCTGGAAAAAAACTGGAAAAGCGGCTATCATATAATAATAGGGTACATAATCCGCTGGACGAAGCTTGCAAAAGAGCATGATATTGCATACATTGCAGATAAACGATACACTAAAGTCGAATTTTAGCTGATAAAGGCTGAAAATATATGGAAGAAGGGACAATGGAATAGGGCGACGCAGAGCGACATGTGCAGTTAACAAACCAGTGTGTACCAAACTTTCCGAGAAGTTATGAACTTCACTCGTCGTTCATTTAAGAAGAAAAAGAATAAAAACCAAGTAGGGTTAATAAATGGCATCGAATCATCACTGTCAGCAGCTAGAAGTGTCGTTGACCAGACGAGTAAGAAGAAGAAGAAGAAGAAGAAGAAGAAAGTTTAAAGCAACTCAGATTCTACCAATTCTTGAAACACGAGTGGAATTATCCCAATGTTTATTTCTGCACTGCCTTTCAGGTGTCTGATGATTAGCCAAGGGAGCAGCATTCATTGCCTGAACTCTGAAAAATGTGCAAAGCGCACAAGGATTACTTGATGAGATGAAAAGATACAACAGGATGATGGAATATATTGCTATCATGACAGGACTGTACTAAACCACGCAGGAAAGGGCTTAGATATTTACCGCTTCTAGCTTCATTACATATAGTCCATTTACAAATATACATCTGCTTAACTTCGTCGCAAATTCCAGATTCCAAAATTTTGTGGAGTGTTTATATGGAATACATTGCCAAAGAGGATGTGGAAGTCTACAGAATGTGATATGGTAAGTTTAGACGCTGCAGTAGGGGTGCGAAGCACTGGGTTGCATGGGTTTAAAAAAACTGGTATAGGGTCCACTAGTTTAATTCATTCTGTGATTTGTGACCACCAGAAGAATTTAGCCGTTACTTTATCGTCCTCCACGTTTGCTACTTCCGATGCTACCAAGACTTTGACACACATCGGTGTGGAGATTTCTGTCTCATGTTCCTCCTAATGATTGCATAAAAACAAGCAGCATGTACATCATAACATCAGTTAAGGTCATACAGACTTACGTGAAAGAACGTTCGTCAGCTCTACACGCAGCTTACTTCCCACCAATTTATCTAAGCAAGGAGGGACGGAGTACTTGAATTGATTGGGCTGGAAACGTACAACAGCAGTCACCATGTAACTAATGGGAACAATAAACTATACGCTGTAAGTGATAAAGTCACGCAAGGATGCCCGTACCTACGGACAAGGAGGGGGGCATGGACCCCTCCCCCCTCTCCAGCTCTCAGGGAAAGGAAAAACGTAGTGCAGTCAGGTGTTTTTCTTTCAAGAGTATGACTTCAAAGTCGGTATTCGTATTACACAGGTTTTTAACACGATTAGAACTGTAATTTTTTCTGGCTATCTACAAGTCGGTTTCCTCGCTCCCCCCCCCCTCTTCCCTCTTCCCTCCACTCTCCCCTCCCCCCTCCCCCTCCCCACCTTCAAGCTGTCCTATGGGCGCGGGTACCCTAGCCACGGCTCATATGATATTGATTTTAATGCTGTTATAAAACAAACTGTAACAAGTTTGAGTTACGTGCAAACGTTAACAGCTTTAAAACAGAGATAAAAAGCTACAAGACTTCTCGAGGACTCAAGTTATGGACAAGTATATTGATAAATTTTGCGAGTTGACACAATGATAAAGTTTAACTGGGTGCAATATCGCAGTAAATACATATTTCAAGAACGGATTGGTTCACACAATCTGTGGAGTCTTTCCTAAACATAGGGTACAAAATCGTTGAGGCGGTTGCCAGTGCAATATACCCTCCAGTGACCGTCCAGACGTTAGACCATCTCGATTTGATGACTACAGACAGGTATGAGAATCAAGTCGATTTTTGTGGCGAAGAGTCACAGTACACCCACCCTAGAAGCAGGAGTGGAGCATAAGGTGTAAAGCCAGTGCACACAGCTCTCAGTACACCACTTTGCAAATAAAGCGCAACATGGTAACGGTGGAGAACAAGTTTCTTAAATCCATCGGCTTTAACCTTTACAATGGCACCACTCAGTAGAACAGCCCCATTTCAGTATGATGAGCAAATGATATGTCAGAAACATTTCTCCCACAAATCTTTTGCTGTGGTGATATTTAGTATTAGTGATGAGATTAGGAGTCCCATTCAACACCAGAATGCATCAAAAATTTCAAGCAACAGTTTCCTATCCTTGAAGGGAAAGATTGTGAAAAAAAGTGGAAGACCTAGAGTGATATCACAACTTAAATGTAATGCTTTCACCGTCGTATTTCTCATTCCACATCGACTCGGAAGTCGCCGAAGTGCCGTCAACTGAAAAGACTTGCACCAGGCGACAGGTCTACCCGACGGGAGGACCTACCCGCACGACATTTCATTTCACCTGCCTATTTCATTCAACAAGACATGGAGTGAATCGGATCAAAAGTGACCATACTAAAAGCGATGAAATCACCTCAACCCCTAAAACATATTTTTCCGCACCGACTGAACTTTGTACAAAATGCAAGATGGTTGATAGAATCGATGTCGTGTGACTAGGGCCTCCCGTCGGGTAGACCGTTCGCCGGGTGCAAGTCTTTCGATTTGCCGCCACTTCGGCGACGTGGATGGGGATGGAATGAGGATGATTGGGACAACACAACACCCAGTCCCTGAGCGGAGAAAATGTTCGATCCAACCGGGAATCAAACTCGGGCCATTAGGTATGACATTCCGTCGCGCTGACCACTCAGCTACCAGGGTCGGACATAGAATCGATAAGTATCCACAATCGTTTCAGTGCGTGTATTCCATCCAAGATGCTTATGGTGTACTTCGAAGACTTGAAATGCTTTAACAAGAAAGCAAAGCAAGAACTAAGTCTGGTAGGAAGTGCGTTGGATAATAACCCAGGAGAGTGAGCCCAAAGAGAATAAAAGCTAGCTCTCAAGAGCAAGGTTTGAAACTTTTAATGGTGTACTACAACGATTAACTTTACATTCATCAGAAAAATCCAGTACTGACTGCAGTCAGACAGATATGGACCAGTAAAACTGCTGTTCAGTTAAATGTAAACGTAGACTTCCGTGGCCGTTGTCACAGCCAACAAAGTTGTTCTGCGTTTGAGGTCGCATTGTCAGCTATCATATTCCGGCTTTTCGGCGACTATTGCAAGACGCCTTCCTCAAGGTGTACTGCTAACTGCAGTACATCCTGAGGAAGGTGTCTTGCAATAGTCGCCGAAAATTCGGAATTTGATAGTTGACAATGCGGCCTCAAACCCAGAAGAATTTTATTAACTGTGCTGTTCATTTCATTATAGTGGCACAGAAAACCAACAAGGGGAATCTGAAAAAGGATTCCAGCGTACTCAACAACTGTAAACTAACCAATGATACAATTTACTTTAACCCATAAGAAATCTCTTGAGTCACAAGTTCAGTCATTGGTAAGGTTCATTTGAAAGCGTTGTGCTAACAATTGTGACAGGAAAAATATTAGCTGTTAACAACTCACCGCGTGCGCCAAGAGGGCGACAGAAAAGTAGTCTCCGGGAGGTGCAGAAATCGGCCTACTATGGGCTGTGTGTGTTACACTTCACGAAATGGATGTTGTCAGCGTACAAGAAATGTTTAAAATAAATCATTAACTTGCTCTATATACAGCGCCACAGTGACAACAGACAAGTACCATTCAGACTGAAGATTAACTCCTTGGGAGTTATAAACCGCGCAGGGCGTTCGGATAGGTAACTACCCTTAACCCATAACTCACGAGGTGACTTTTCTGTTACGTATACTACGAGGTGTGGTCTCTGAGATCCTCATCTTTAAACCAAATTTCAAGCTGTAAATCATTTGAAAATTTAATTTGTGATATAACGTTAATAGTTACAGCTACGTAAGTGTTGTTTAAATACTCCTTAGTGATTTTTATTGCACTAAATAAAGCCAGCAGTATTTTATTTTTGTATCAAGCAAAAATCACATACTTTTGTGAAGCTTTTTCAAAAGTACACAAATCGAGCTGTTAGAGAACTGAATTTACGTTCTGAAAAATTATGGTATCTCTATAAAAAGCAGATTTTTGCGCAAAACTGATTTCCAGGGTTTAAACTCGCGTGCAAAAACTGAACTCGATAGCAAGAAAAAGAAAGGCTGCAAAATTAATATTCCATACTGATATCTACTTTCTTTACCACCACTCAGAACACATTTAATTTTTGTTGGAGGAACAGAAAGGTCCTCTTGACCAGTGTCCTCTTGTTCGCTAGCAGAACTGTCATCACTGGCTACTGAAAAGTCGTTGTCTTCTTCGTCTGCTTCTTGTTCTGTATCACTGACATCATTCTCCATCCCCTCACTAAAAACTTCATCGAACTTAAGAGTGTAAAATTGTCACATTCTTGCTAACACATTTTGTACTTGAACTGACGAAAGCAGGTGCACAGTTCACGTGGCGCGGTCTAGGAGACCCCATCACATGTCAACAACAATCAAACTAAGCGATAGTGCAACTGACAATAACAATTTGTAGGGTTGGTGATTAAATGAGGGTAGGTGATGTATAAAAACGTTCCACCGTAATTGACCTACGAGAGCGACTTGGAAAATTCTGGAGCGATCTGACAGACCACACCACGTGAGTTAAGGGTTAAAGAATGCATGGAGCATCTTACTGGTGGAAGGATGTGGTGAGAGCTGACGGAATGTGATGGCATGCAACTGAAACAGAAATAGTCTGGCTTGGAGCTTATCATGAAACTGGCTATCCTTTATAGCACAGCTGCATATAATTCGGTAATATGTTTTGTAGTCACGAAACAAACACATCCAGAGGCTGAATTTGTCCACTGGTTCCAGGTGGTATGAACTGCAACGTCATACACTTTTCAAGAGGAATAGTTTGCTCTAAGGAGGTATGATTTTTATGCACAGACCTGGAATCAAGCAAAAGCAAGTTTATTTTGATCAGGTATTGGCCAAAAGCAGTTCTCATACCATAGTTGTAGTTCTTACGCCCACTTTCCGACTCTTGCTTGCTATGATGTAAAATATTCCCTAGGGCCCTTGCAAGATCACAACTTCTCGCACAACAATAAATAACTTTCTAACCAATTTACCAACCAAATTAACGGCCGGCGTGATTGTATACGAATGCGGTAAAGCAATGATGATGATTGATCTTGATCCAACTCTCTTGGTACCTCTAATTTCTAGGGTTCCTTTCATATGCATTACCTCTCAGATACGACTGTGTTAAAGCAGTGATGTTAGTTGATTTCGATACAACACTCTTAGTACCTGTAATTTGAGGGGTTGCTTTCATACGCATTTCCTCTTCAAATTCCGATTGCTGAGTTGAACACAAATTCCTTACTGGACGATGGGATAAGTTTATTTATCTCGTCTACAAATTTGGTTTGAAATTTCGTTACCTTACGTCTTCCAATTCTGTACCACTGTTTGAAATTATCCAACCCGCCACTGCTTGCCTTGAAATCACTGTAATGTGTCACGCGCATTTCTATATTCATAACGTAGTAGGTCACTATCAAACAGATCCTGTAAATTGTATTGAGAATCCTTGAAATGCGGGACTGCAGCTTTCGTAATACATGCACCTCGTTCTCCCTCGAATATCCGTAGTTCTTCTTATGCACTACACGCTCATATTGCCGCATACTTATTGAAAATCTGTTCATAATTGTTCTTTTTACTGTACTGCGGATGGTATTCCATGTATGTAATTATGTTTAACAACCGCTTATTGGACAACCATTGTCCGTTACTACATCTCACTGGAGGCGGGTTTTGTGGCTCCCCGTCCGACAAGCTCGATGAACCACGTTAGTGCCTCACCTGTTTCAGTATCAGTTTCACTTGTTAAGCGCATGTGGCCATCATTGTACTCCTTATGTACATCGTCTGCACAATCGGGCGTATACTTTCCACTGACTCATCTTGCAGAAACGATATGTCTGTTCGTCATTCAAGAGGAGATCGTAAGAAATTAGTATACCAAGATGTGTCAGAGATCAACTCGTACTTTACCTTTGGGATTACCCTCATATATATGATGCACATACAGTCCACTTCTTACTATCTGTTGTCTCGCGACTGTCTTCTTATTAGGATGCGTTTCCTTGTTCTCTGTAATTTTGGTTATAATAATAACGTTATCTACATTCATTTATGTTTGTATGTAGGGGAAACTGTTCCATATTCTCTTACTAACGGCGCATACAGAGTTTGTCTTTCAGCTATTTGACTGCGTTGGGGAGCGGTTAGTTGGGTGACATGTCGAGTGTGCGCCATCAACACGCCATTTTATACACATTTACGTTCTTATAAGTCCAAACTTACAATCTAAATTTCTTATTACGAAGTCCTATTACTGTATCTGCGTAATACAAATCCTCTGTTCTGTTGTTCGTATTACCACTGTCCCCTGTCACCAAGTTTCTCTGCTCTCTAGTGACAAGTGAGTACCTGACTAAAATGAATCAAAAAACGGCAGGTGATGCAACCGTCACTTGCCTAGTAGGAGCCTTAGGAAAAATTAACACGATAATTCTGACTGTGAATGTTTTTAATCTGCTCCTGCATAGTTTATGTTATGTGTCACACGTCCGAACAATTAGCTTTCTGGGGATTTAGTACACATCCGTTCTTTGAGGGATACATGGTATGCATCACACAGTGGGCTGGGCTGCAATGTTCTTGTCTCAGGCCTGCCTCCAGATGGCTGCAGATTTCCTGCAAAGAAAAAAAAAATGACGTCATGGATTAGTATCTTGTGCGGCACTTCCGAAAACACAATATATACGTCTGCGAGCGAACTGATGCTCATGTAAAAATTCAGTGGCCTTCATATTGATCCGCTTGGATCTCATAACCTCATCATCATTATAATCATCATTTGTCGTTATATTTCCTAATATTTTATCTAGTTCTGTGTGGGAATCTTAATCATCCACTAACACTTTACCGTTATCCAAAATCCCCGGAAACAACAAAAATATCTCATAAACATTGTATGCACCCGTAAGTAATAGCACAAGAAATACGAATTACTACTTATGAATCAGCTCGTCTATAAGTCGACTCTCTCTCTGTAAGCTTAGGGTAGAGAATAGTAGAATGGTGTCATTATTTGGAGTGTAGAATGTTATATTTTTGTTAGTCGATGGCTGCAACATTTACCCATTTACCCAGTGCCATATCATTATCGATAGTACCTAGAAATGAAAAAATAACATCTCTTAAACATCTTAAGTAAGCGTAAATTATAACACTCTAATGTTGACTACTTAAACATTCGACTATCTATAATTTAAGATCATTCGAGCACCCTTAGGGTAGAGAATGTTGTCAAGGATCTGGGTAGCAGAGTATCATTACCTCAACTCCCTGGAAACATAAGAAAATCACATTATAAGCGATGTATGCGAGAATACGAGAGCCCATCCCTCAGAAATCAGGGCTGAAAACTTAGTGACGTGACCAGCCCTCGGTATTTCTATAAAACAACGGACGACAGTGTGTAAGTGTCATATGGAAATACATGAAAACGTCTAGACAAACATACAACTTACGTGGAACTACAGCAAATAGTGTGGCTCTCACATGCATTCCAACGCGAGCGAGGTCATTCATAAATCCTAGCGGAAAAGTTTTCCATACCGTAAGTGTCACTTGTGAAGACCCACACACATATTTAGAGAGAGAAGAGACTTGCTCATTTCGTGATCCGTAACTGGGCTGACTGCGCTTATTTGGAGCAGCCAACGCACTGGGTTCAGTGATAATTAGGATTATTCTTTGGCACACCTCAAACTTAGTTCAACAATCCTACGTAAAAGAAAGCGATCTGTCAGATAGCCATGCCAAAACAAAAATATTTACAGATGTTTGAGGATGCGTACTCGCGACGGTAATCTTTGTTAGCTAATGGTGCTGGTTTGGTAATTTCCAAACCTACCTTGCTCAGAAGAGCCTACGAACTCCATTAAAAACACTAACGTGTAGCCGCCCATCAGTGAAGACAGTATACTGCAATCTGTAGCAATGGGAAAAGTATCATATCATGGCTATACACGAACACACGGACAGCCAAAAACGCACACACATAACCTTTTTCAGATACATAACTGCAGCTTCGTCAACATGCAAGTGTCGGCGCTTGCTCCAGCCATTGCTATGATGACTGATGAAGGGTTTGCGCCGTAACTACTTGCGGTGGTTGATGCTACTGACAGATGGAGCCATACAGAATTCAGAATGTTGAGCATGTCATATTTACAGCCTCAGGCGTGAGTTGCAGGCTGGAAACAGGATGCTTGACCTGCAGCCAATGGAATGACTTCCCACGAGTATTTTTAACCAGTCTGAATTGCCTGTGCAGAGGGAGTAGGGTACCCATGTAACCAGTCAACGTAATTACTTTCCGCCATTATTTCAACCATTAGTAAACGAGGGATGATGTTAACATGAGAGAACCTTTATTTATACACGTACAGCCAACTTTTACATGAGGGAGGCGCCTTGTTCTATCGAATGCAGTCACTGTTTGAAGGACTTGACAATGATCAGGAAATTTATAAAATGTACAGTGATGTCGTATATTACGGAATACATACTGCTTGGTGCACAGGACGTCATTGTGAGGGACCACTATTTACTCAGCTGCGTTGTTGTACTGGAATGTGCTGCTGCAGGAAATCTTTAACTTCTATGTGAGAGTCCATTTGTGTAGTACATAAATACACATTACGATGAGAGACCTATTGTGCATATACACTGAAGCGCCAAAAAAACTGGTATGGGCAAACGTATTCAAATACAGAGAAACATAAACAAGCAGAATACGGCTGTGCCGTCAGCAACGCCTATATGAGGCAAGTGTCTGCCGCAGTTGTCAGATCGGTTACTTCTGTTACAATGACAAGTTATTAAGACCTAAGTGAACGTGGTGTTACAGGCAGCGAACGAGCGATGGGGGACACCGCCTCCGTGGTAGCGATGAAGTGGGAATTTTCCCGTACGACCTTTTTACGAATGTGCCGTGAATATGAGGAAATCGGTAAAACATCAAATCTTCGACATCGCTGCGGCCGGAAAGAGAACGGGACCAACGTGCGGCCGGAGTGGCCGAGCGGTTCTAGGAGCTACGGTCTGGAGTCACGCTACCGCTACGGTCGCAGGTTCAAATCCTGCCTCGGACATGGATGTGTGTGATGTCCTTAGGTTAGTTAGGTTTAAGTAGTTCTAAGTTCTAGGGGACTAATGACGTCAGAAGTTAAGTCCCATTGGGATACACGTGGCTAAAGGAAATCGTTCAACGTGACAGAAGTGCAACCCTTCCACAAATTGTTCAGATTTCAGTGCTGGACCGTCAACAAGTGTCAGCGTCCAAACTGTTGAACGAAAGATCATCGATATGGGCTTTCGGTGCCGAAGGACCCCACTCGTGTACCCTTGACGAGTGCACGACTCAGAGCCTTACGCCTCGTCTGTGCCCGTCAACACCCACATTGGACTGTTAACGACTGGAAACATGTTACCTGGCCAAACAAGTACGGGTATGGAGGCAACCTCATGAATCCATGGACAGTGTATGTCAGCAGGCGACTGGTCAAGTTGCTAAGGCTGCGTAATGGTGCGGAGTCTAGATGTGTTGGAGTGATATGGGACCCCTGATACGTCTAGATATGTCTCTGACAGGTGGTACGTACGTAAGCATCCTGTCTGATCACCTGCATCGATTCATGTCCATTGTTCATTCCGTCGGGCTTGGGCGATTCCAGCAGGACAGGGCGACACCCCACACAACTCTAAATGCTACAGAGTGGCTCCAGGAGCACTCATCTCAGGCGCTACAGTATGGAAGCGTGAGACCGCTGCGATTGCAGCTTCCAATCCTGCCTCGGGCATGGGTGTGTGATGTCCTTAGGTTAGTTAGGTTTAAGTAGTTCTAAGTTCTAGGGGACCGATGACCTCAGAAGTTAAATCCCATAGTGTTCAGAGCCATTTGAACCAACTCTTCTGATTTTAAACACCTCCCCCTGGCCACCAAACTCCCCAGACATGAACATTATTGAGCATATTTGGGTTGCCTTGCAACGTTCATGTACAGAGGAGATCTCTAGCCCCTGGTACTCTTACGGATTTACGGACAGCCCTGTAGGATTCTTGGTGTAAGTTCCGTCCATCACTACTTCAGACATTAGTCGAGTCCATACTACTTCTTGTTGCGGTACATCTGCATGCTAGCGGGGGCCCTACATTGTATTAGTGAGGTGTACCAGTTTCTTTGGCTCTTCAGTGTATAATGCATGCGTTATATAGTGAAAAGGATGGACTGGTGGATGTTATAAAGTTTCCTTTGTGTTTCATAGTGAATAAATACCCTGACGGGTGATATAAACTTTCTTAGGAGAAACCCTTTGTGCATAATTATATCGTATATATTTATACAGAGTGACCAGATTTGTGATGTGACATCTGCTCTGTCTAGGCAAAGAACTTGAACATGTAGAAAGGTCCCTGTAATAGAGCAGAGCAGTGTGCGTTGGCAGCACCCAGTAGCTGATGCGCGCCTTATAAACATCTGGGTATCGTGATACGCACGGGCTTCCGATGTCTCGTGGCGTCCCAGTGCCGTAGGTGAAGCGACAGCAGGGGTGCGTATTCTGCACTCCATCGCTACACACAAGTCAGTAAGTGCAATGTGATGTATTTTAACACGTTGATAATACAACTAGTGCTTCACATGTTTCTAAAGATCATAATACTTCAGTATGTAATGGAAGAACGACCTCCTCAATTTTTTTAAAAACTTATAATTACATATTAACGCTATGCTGGTGTGTTTTCTGAAGATGTAAAACCACTGTAATGACAAAGCATCTGATGTAAATTATAGGAGGGCGTGCTGAAATGTAATTTTTACGTCAAAACTCTTAAAGATTTTAAAATAAAACATACGTTATCAACATTCTACATCTTTATTCTTCATGTCTTCATATTTGGAGTCCTCTGCGACTACAGGGCTCCGAATTTTAGTGCGTAACATGGCGGTACGTAACATATCTATGTCGGTGGGTGAGACACAGATGCTGTAATCAAGATTCGAAGAGTTCTTCCGCAGATGGAGCGCTCTTTACGCCAACCTGACAACGTCAGACTACCAATGAGCGCTGCGACACCTCCAGCAATCCGATGCCCCGTGCTCACTATCACTGACCAGCCTCCATACACTCGACTTGACTTCATCCGATTTTCATCTGTCTCGAAAACTTACGGAACACCTTCAATGACTTCGTCTCGATAGTGACGAAGCGGTGCAAGCAGAGGTGAGGCTGTGGCTGAGTCAAGTGTCCGACAATCTGTACTGGCGGTATCGAGGAAATGGTCTCTCGTTTGGAAAAACGTGTTCGCCGCCAGGGTGACTATGTTGAGAAAGACGTATGTAGACATGAGGAATAAAGATGTAGAACCTTTACTACGACTTGTTTTATTTAAATAGCTTTAAGAGTTTTCGCATAAGAAATTCGGAGGTGTTACTTTTCAGCACATTGTTGTAAAACTCTGAGGTAATAAAGATACTGGGACAGCGATATGCATATATACATATGGTCGCGTGCAAAAAGGTATAAAAGGGCAGTGCACTTCGCGCCATTTTTTCAACCAAAAGTAAACTAAGGATGATGCTAACATGAGAGAATCTTTATTTATACAGGTACAGCAAACTTGTATACGAGGGGAGAGCTGCCATCTGTACTCGGGTGATTCATGTGAAAAGGTGTCAGGCGTGATTACGGCCGCACGACGGGAGTTCACAGATACTGAATGCGAAAAGGCAGATGGGGCTAGGCGCATCGGACATTTCATTTCAGAAATCGTTACCGAATTCCACATTCCACAGTGTCAAGAGTGTGCCGAGAATACCTCATTACAGGCACTGCCTCTCACCACGGACAACACAATAAGAAAATATGAGTAGTGGAAGAGAGACAGGGGGAGGAGCGGGTGGGGCAAACGGCAACTTGGGTTGGACTTGTAAACATCTGGGGCTTACGTAAATAAACGATAAGGGCATTGCCGCACTGTTGACTTACATTAGGGTTATAAATTACACATGCTCAAACATGACTTAGAAGCATTAGAAAGTGTTTTGCATATCTAGCAACAATGCAGGCCGCATTCATATCCGCAGCCCATAGTATAAAGTCCATTTAGATTTCTTATCATTTATATATCACCCAGCTGGCTTACTGAAGTACAGGAGGGGAAGGTATTAGTGGCATGGAGAGGATGATCCTAATGCAATACGTGTGTATTTGGCGACAATCTTGAGTGACATCGCGTGTACCCTCCACCTTTACTGTCGACTCCGCGAGATTCTCATCAATACAATGGTCATCTTGTTCTATCATTTCAGTGGTAGTGATGGATCCACATTTGTAAAGGGCACGTGTTAATAGCGATGATCCAGACATTTCTTGTGATGATAAATGGTTGTAACGTAAACGATTTACGTTCTGAAAATGTGGCACCTAATCACTGTATTCATTATTAATTTGCAAATTCCGCAGTGAACTTCAGTTATATTGAAATTAGTATATATATAAGAGTAACTGAATCGAATATTGCATAAATGGCACCAACAGTCCACAGTCGTCTCTCCTTCCACCCATCGAGGCCACTTACCTGTCAAAACTCTGCGGAATGGAACAGTTAACTCCACCTGGCAAGGCCACCACGTAAACACGCTACATCATTTTCGGTGTATCTGCACTGTTATTTCAGAGTCAAGACTCACATGGATCACATTTTGCAGATCTTTGCCACCAGCTGTTCCATTCCTCTGTGATTCAGTTACTTCACTGAAATTTTACATTTGCACTTTGACACCGAGTAACGGAAGAATGTACACCGACTTTTCTTTGCGGACTATAACTATGTAAGTACCGCACGTGTTGACATACAACTTTATTTCAAGCAAATGTTTAATTTTTTGCGAAACCGTATCTCATTTACTAACCTTGCGGATCTGTTCGTCGTTATTGACTGATAAACGGAGTTGTTTCTTCAAATGTTTACTGTACTCAAACGGAGAGATTTACAAATAAATTACCTTGATGGGTGATGCAGCACACACAACACGGTATTTTGTTAAAATAATTTGTGTTCGGTCTTAACCGCCCGAGCCGAAGTAGGCCTGCTTGCCCTTTGCGAACGCTCGCAGTCGCAACTGGCCTCCAGAACGGCCCGCAGCTGCTGCAGGAAAGCGAGTTTCATCACACGAGGACGTTGCCGTCCTCCTGGAAGGTCACGGCCGGCGAGCATGTGGAGGACGCCGCCAGCTGTGGACTGGTGTGCGAGTGTTCCAAAGTATGTGGTGGCAAACACTCACCGATACATCTGTACCTACAGGTTGGGAAATCGCGCAGGTCGCACCAGTGTTTAAGAAAGATAGTAGGAGCGGTGTACCGTAGGTCTCTAAGAGAGCGTAGCGTTCCAAAGGATTGGAAAAGGGCACAGGTCATCCCCGTTTTCAAGAAGGGACCTAGAACAGATATGCGGAACTATAGACCTATATCTCTGACGTCGGTTAGTTGTAGAATTTTGGAACACGTATTATGGTCGAGTATAATGACTTTTCTGGAGACTAGAAATCTACTCTGTAGGAATCAGCATGGTTTTCGAAAAAGACGATTGTGTGAAACCCAGCTCGCGCTATTCTTCCACGAGACTCGGAGGGCCATGTAGATGCCGTGTTTTTTGACTTCCGTAAGGCGTTCGATACAGTTCCCCAATGTCGTTTAATGAACAAAGTAAGAGCATGTCTTGGATTGAAGAGTTCCTCGATAACAGAACGCAGCATGTCAGTCTCAATGGAGAGAAGTCTTCCGAAGTAAGAGTGATTTCAGGTGTGCCGCAGGGGAGTGTC
This sequence comes from Schistocerca gregaria, assembly GCF_023897955.1. NCBI lineage: Eukaryota > Metazoa > Arthropoda > Insecta > Orthoptera > Acrididae > Schistocerca > Schistocerca gregaria. The sequence continues at coordinate 38,012,979 of NC_064925.1, read as the reverse complement.
GTAGGACCGTTGCTATTCACAATATACATAAATGACGTTGTGGATGACATCGCAAGTTCACTGAGGCTTTTAGCAGTTGATGCCGTGGTGTATCGAGAGGTTGTAACAATGGAAAATTGTACTGAAATGCTGGACGATCTGCAGTGAATTGACGCATGGTGCACGGAATGGCAATTGAATCTCAATGTAGACAAGTGTAATGTGCTGCGAATACATAGAAAGATAGATCTCTTATCATTTAGCTACAAAACAGCAGGTCAGCAACTGGAAGCAGTTAATTCCATAAATTATCTGGGAGTACGCATTAGGAGTGATTTAAAATGGAATGATCATATAAAGTTGATCGTCGGTAAAGCAGATGGCAGATTGAGATTCATTGGAAGAATCCTAAGGAAATGCAATCCGAAAACAAAGGAAGTAGGTTACAGTACGCTTGTTCGCCCACTGCTTGAATACTGGTCAGCAGTGTGGGATCCGTACCAGATAGGGTTGATAGAAGAGAGAGAGAAGATCCGACGGAGAGCAGCGCATTTCGTTACAGGATCATTTAGTAATCGCGAAAGCGTTACGGAGATGATAGATACTCTCCAGTGAAAGACTCTGAAGGTGATACGCTCAGTAGCTCGGTACTCGCTTTTGAGAACATACCTTCACCGAGGAGTCAAGCAGTATAATGCTCCCTCCTACGTATATATCATGAAGAGACAATGAGGATAAAATCAGAGAGATTAGAGCCCACACAGAGGCAAACCGACAATCCTTCCTTCCACGAACAATACGAGACGGGAATAGAAGGGAGAACCGATAGAGGTACTCAGGGTACCCTACGCCAAACACCGTCAGGTGGCTTGCAGAGTATGGATGTAGATGTAATCCATCAATCTACAGACCTATATCATTGGCGTCGGTTTGCAGTAGGGTTTTGGAGCATATACTGTATTCAAACATTATGAATCACCTCGAAGGGAACGATCTATTGACACGTAATCAGCATGGCTTCAGAAAACATCGCTCTTGTGCAACGCAGCTAGCTCTTTATTCGCACGAAGTAATGGCCGCTATCGACAGGGGATCTCAAGTTGATTCCGTATTTCTAGATTTCCGGAAAGCTTTTGACACCGTTCCTCACAAGCGACTTCTAATCAAGCTGCGGAGCTATGGGGTATCGTCTCAGTTGTGCGACTGGATTCGTGATTTCCTGTCAGGAGGGTCGCAGTTCGTAGTAATAGACGGCAAATCATCAAGTAAAACTGAAGTGATATCAGATGTTCCTCAGGGAAGCGTCCTGGGACCTCTGCTGTTCCTGATCTATATAAATGACCTGGGTGACAATCTGAGCAGTTCTCTTGGATTGTTCGCAGATGATGCTGTAATTTACCGTCTAGTAAGGTCATCCGAAGACCAGTATCAGCTGCAAAGAGATTTAGAAAAGATTGCTCTATGGTGTGGCAGGTGGCAGTTGACGCTAAATAACGAAAAATGTGAGGTGATCCACATGAGTTCCAAAAGAAATCCATTGGAATTCGATTACTCGATAAATAGTACAATTCTCAAGGCTGTCAATTCAAGTAAGTACCTGGGTGTTAAAATTACCAACAACTTCAGTTAGAAAGACCACATAGACAACATTGTCGGGAAGGCGAGCCAAAGGTTGCGTTTCATTGACAGGACACTTAGAAGATACAACAAGTCCACCAAACAGACAGCTTACACTACACTCGTTCGTCCTCTGTTAGAATACAGCTGCGCGGTGTGGGGTTCTTAGCAGGTGGGATTGACGGAGGATATCGAAAGGGTGCAAAAAAGGGCAGCTCGTTTTGTATTATCACGTAATAGGAGAGAGAGTGTGGCATATATGATACGCGAGTTGGGATGGAAGTCATTATAGCAAACTTTCTCTTCCGAATGCGAAAATATTTTGTTGAGCCCAACCTACATAGGTAGGAATGATCATCAAAATAAAATAAGAGAAATCAGAGCTCGAACGGAAAGGTTTAGGTGTTCGTTTTTCCCTTCGCGCTGTTCGGTAGTGGAATGGTAGAGAGATAATGAGTGTGGTTCGATGAACCCTCTGCCAAGCACTTAAATGTGAATTGCAGACTAATGATGTAGATGTAGAACAACGCCTGCAATATTTCGCGACAAGCTACAAACAAAACTCAGAGAAACATTTTTCACGGAAGAATCTGCACTGATGGCCTATCAAATTTCGTCACCGGAAAGGATAGCGAATAAGGATACTCTACGTACTGTGCTTCTTCAGCACAGTACAAGAAAAATATGAGATTCAATAAGTAATGCCCCACATGTTTTTCTCAGAACGTATTTATTGTTAAGAGTCAGACTTTTGCGACAATATACATCAACACGTCTTGTCCATGTCCCATTTTTCTACGTAGTCTCCATCACGTTCTATGGCTGTACGCCAACGTTGTGGAAGAGCGTGTATTTCCTGCTGGTAAAATCTCTTGTCCTGTAGGAGTAGCCATGTTTTCACTGCATGACTGACACTCTCGTCATCTTGAAAATGTGTTCCCTGCAGAGGATCTTTAAGCGGCTAAAAGAGATAGAAGGCCGAGGGTACCAGGTCTGGACTGTAGGATGGATGAGGCAATGACGTCCAACCCAAGTTGGCCATGTGTTCCCGAGTTCTCACACTCGTGAGTGGGCGTGCGTTATCGTTTTGGAGCAAGGTTTCTGCTGGATTCTTGTCCGATCGAACACGTCGGAAACGGTTCTTGAGTTTACTCAGTCGTCACATATACCTTTGAATTGACGATTGACCACGATTGACCATCAGATCCACGAGGATGACGCTATCACAAGCCCAGACGACTGCCACCCTGACTTTTCCGGCAGCGGGGTTGTCCTGAATTTCTCCTTTTGTGGTGAATGAGGATGGTGGCACTCCATGAACTGCCTCTTTGTTTCCGCCGCAGAGTGGTGCACCCAGCTTTCGTCCCCCGTAACGATCCGTGACAGAAAGGCCTCTCCGTCGGTCTCAAAACGATTCGACAAATCACATGAAATGACCTTTCTTTGGATCTTGTGGTTCGCTATGAGAACTCATGGAATCCATCGTGAACACCTCTTTGAATATCCGAAAGTCTCCATCATTGCAGACGCATTTCCAATGCTGACCGACAGCCGTAGAGCCAATTGCCGAGTTGTGATGCGCCGGCCGGCCAAAATAATGGCGTCCGCATGATTCAGCACGTCTGCAGCAGTGGCTGTGACATGGCGTACCGGGCGCGGCTGATAGTGGAGCTGTTTCTGCCTTTCCAGAGGCTGTAACTTTCTTTACTCATGACCCAACTGTACCCCTATAAACTGCAGTATCGCCATACACTGCACACAAGCCTTCATGGATGTTCACCACGATTTCTTTTTCTGCAAACAAGATTTCAATACCAGCACTCTGCTTGTCACGTGAGTCGTATGTAGACGCCATTTTGACGCTCTACTAGGCTCTGCCATCTGCCAAAACGGTTCTAACCTTCACCGTTGCACAGAAAAAACTTCAAATGTGAAGCACCAACACTACGTTGGTCTATGAATATTAATGGTTTTTTTTTTAATGTGGGGAATTACTTACTGAAGGACCCTCGTATGTATGCTCCAACGTTAATCATGCAAATAACTCGAAAATGTATTTATTTTGATTATAGTCAGTGACGTACAAGAACAGCGGTATATTCAGTTTATCCATTAGAAGCAGTTAAGAAAAGGGAACGTTATCTTTAACCTCTCAGTAAAAGAGAGAAGGTGAAATTAACTCAATATATATTCGTATGAACACCGCACGTACTAGCCTTATTTACAGAATTGTGATTTTCAAATCCTATGTTCACTGAACGCAAGAAAATATCATCGTTTTTACAGCATCTGAAACTAGTCGCCCGGGCGGTGGGACGGGAGGACACTGGCAATGAAACGATAATTCCATGCCCAAGCGCACGTGTGGGGAAATTACTGATCTTATTGTATGTCGGGAATAACGGAAACGTGCCAGGGGAGCTTAGCTGCCGCTGCAAGGATCAACGGCGCCTACATGTTCCCACACGGGAGCATTCACAAAGTATTCACAGTGGTAGTTAAATTGCGTCAATTTTTTTTCGAAACATCGGGAGTGTCATTATAGCATCATTAAAACAATACTGAGGAACAAAAGGAGCACATTAAGTTCCTATGGAAAAACCATGCGACATTAGAAGTTTTACTAGTACTACGTGTGTTAACAAACAAAAGAAAGGTGATAAAGACTAAGGAATCATACAAGGATATTGAAGGAATTTATGTAAGATCAGGTTTTAATGAATTGAAGTCAAGAAAAAGATTCCGTTGCATGCTATTTAACACCATGAATTACATGAATCCGAGCGGTTCTAGGCGCTTCAGCCTGGAGCAGCGCGACCGCTACGGTCGCAGGTTCGAATCCTTCCTCGGTCATGGATGTGTGTGATGTCCTTTGCTTACTGCAAATAACGTAAAACACCGTTTAAATAAATTGGACTCAGAGGAGACTGGAAAATCATCAGTTACAGCCCTGAATGCCAGTGGTGACCCACAGAGCAGCAGAAAACCTCACCATGTCGCCCTGCGCTGACCAGTCGCTTGAAGAAGCTGTGTTCTTTCTCGTGGTTCTCCCAGAACGTTCATCCTGCCGAAACCCTTGCCAAAAACCCGTCACCTCATGCCGACCTCTGCAAACGAAGCCCCTTCATCTCCCGGAGAGCGATTTCCCGGCCTGTTCACAGAGCAACAAATATCGAGGTTACACCGTTTTCAGACCGGCAGGTTTATGGAAGTTACTCGCTGACTGCTACAGCTACTGTCACTATTAATAACAAGAAAAGGAGCGGCATGAACATGACATCAACCTACAGGTCTACATCTACAACGATACTATGCAAATCACACTTTAGTGCCTGGCAGAGGTTCATTGACCATCTTCACAATATATCTCTATTATTCCACTCTCGAACAGCACGCGAAAAAAAAAAACGAAAACATATATCTTCCCTCGAGAGCTCCGATTACCATTATTGTAATATGTTCAACGTTTATCCCTAAGTAGATGAGCGTCAACAAAATATTTTCGCATTCGGAGGAGAAAGTTGGTGATTGAAATTTCGCGAGAGCCCGGCGAAACGAGAAACGCCTTTGTTTTAATTATGTGCTTTCCAAATCCTGTACCATGTCCGTGACACTCTCTACCTATTTCTCAATAATAGAATACGTGCTGCCCTTATTTGAACTTTTTCGATGTACAGCATTAACCCTACTGGTGCGGATCCCACACCGCGCAGTATTACTCCAAAAGAGGATGGATAAGCGTAGTGTAGGCAGTCTCCTTAGTAGATCTGTTGCATCTTCTAAGCTATCGGCTAGTAAAACGCACTGTTTGATTCACCTTCCCCACAATATTTTCTACGTGTCTAATTTAAATTGTTCTTAATTGTAAATGGTTCAAATGGCTAAAAGGCTCTAAGGGCTATGGGACCTAACATCTGAGGTCGTCAGTCCCCTAGACTTAGAACTACGTAAACCTAAATAACCTAAGGACATCACACACATCCACGCCCGAGGCAGGATTCGAACCTGCCACGGTAGCAGCCGCGTGGTTCCGGACTGAAGCGCCTAGAACCGCTCGGCCATATTAATTGTAAGTCCTGGGTATTTAGTTGAACTCACTGCCTTCAGATTTCATAGATTTATCATGTAACCGAAGTTTTATCACTCATGTGGATAACCTCACTTTTCCTTACTTAGGATCCATTGCTAATTTTCGCGCCATACAGATATCTTTTCTGCACTATGGGTCACCACTGGGTTTCAGGGCTGTAACTGATGATTTGTCAGTCATTTCTCTCGTTGTTTCTCATATTCTACTATATTTAAGCTAAGAGTTGGGTTGGTTTGAGGGAGGAGACCAGACAGCTAGGTCATCGGTCTCATCGGATTAGGGAAGGACGGGGAAGGAAGTCGGCCGTGCCCTTTGAAAGGAACCATCCCGGAATTTGCCTGGAGCGATTTAGGGAAATCACGGAAAACCTAAATCATGATGGCTGGACGCAGGATTGAACCGTCGTCCTCCCGGACGAGACTCCAGTGTGCTAACCACTGCGCTACCTCGCTCGGTTTAAGCTAAGAGCTGTTTCACATGTCTCTTCTAAAAAACGAGACTGCACAAAACTCTGCTGACACGTTTGACAATAAATTACGGACCTTGTCGACATGGGGTGGCATGTGCGCCCCAGTCAAGGTTTCCACGTTCATTCTGAACACAATCAGGATTTCTTACGAAATCTAGACAAAACTCACATAGGCTTAAAATCCAAAATACGACATAACAAAGCACTGTTTTTTATCTCGATATTTCTGCTCGGTTTTCAACCTCTTTAGTGGGAGCTGCCCTTCTTCCCCGTCAGGAAAACGACGAAACTCCAGGTACATAAATGAATAATTCATGTTCATCATCAATTCAGCTGCTAATGAAACCACTGACAAGCGGTTTCTCTCAGATCACCAAGTGTTTCTTAGGGGGGAGCATTGGACTGAAGTATAGAAAACACGAAACAGACAACTTTAAAAAGGTTTCCATTGATCTCATGACGACGAAAAAATATGATCCACTTACGACCAGATTTCAGCTTAAGAAATTTGGAAATTTGTATAAGTTCTATAGGACCAAACCGCTGAGGTCATCGGCCCCTAGGCTTACATACTACTTAATCTAACTTGATCTAATTTACGTTAAGGACAACACACACCCATGCCCAAGGCGGCACTCGAACCTCCGACGGGGGGCAGCCTAGGAAAATTATCTCCTTCGTTCTTGAGAAAGGCATTTAATTGTGCACATTCATCGAATATCAAATCGTCATCTACACGAAGTTCATATCGAGAAGTCACTTTTACGAATTCTGAAACTGAGCACTGGTTCCCTGGTAGTGAACATTGTCTGAAAGCTTTGTAGGCTCTCTCTTCAAAGTCATATCGTTTGTGAAGATAGTCTGAACCATGCTGCAAGTAATCAGCTGCTTCTGTTTCCAATGTTTTGACGAGATCGTCATTTATTGGCTTCGAGACGACCGAGGATGCCACAGAGCCATAAAACTGATCTTTCCTTTGTTTAAGGTGGTGCGTAATGTCAGGTAAGTCTGCTGTAAGTGCATCACCAGACATAAGTGGGAGTTTAGTGATGCAAAATACCCACCAATGTGAATTATAAAGCCCAGATGTGACAAAGATAATTCATCTCCGAAAAAGTCTCTGCGTGCCTGGGGTGTACACTTGCGAGAGGAAGTACGGCTTGATTGGTTCAAAGTTTTCTTTTATCTTCAATATTTTACTCAAAAGAACGCCATCATCATTTAACCGTACAGTAAAGCTGCATGCCCTCAGATAAAACGGCAGAAGAGACCGCATTAAAAACGGAAGCAGGAGGCTATCTCTCCTGTACCGCACCAAATCTAAAATCACTCTGGGCCACTCCAGTAACCAGGGTGGCAGAAGGTTAAAACGCTGCACTTGGGGTCGCACTGGCACCACACCGAGCGACTCCAGCAGATGCTGCACACGGATCCCAAATGGCGTCGTGGCTTGTGGACCGTTGGAGAAAAGGCGCTCCAGATGTGGACGAACAGCAGTGAGGTGTGCGGCGGAAGTTGGAGCTGCGAAGAACTTCACGCCTGGCACATCATTAGCACCTGGCGCCGGATGGTAAGTGGCGGTTCCCCCAGCCTAAGCACAGATGCTGGGTATGGGACTGGTCCGATAAGTGGAGAGCATCAATGATCCGCAAAGAAGACGGCCTCGCTGACCCAAGCACCGTGCACCCGTAGTCCAGCCGCGAGCGCACAAAAGCCCGACAAAACTGGAGGAGACGCGCCCTGTCCGCTCCCCGAGGCCTGTGGTTGAGGCACTTCAGGATGGTCAGCGCTTTCAGTATTCGGGCTTTTAAGTCTCGCAGGTGTGGCAACCACTACAATCTGGAGTAAAACATGAGACCCATAAACCGCACTGTGTCTTTTGCGGAGCCGTACCACAGACTGTATTAATATACTGTTACTATTAACACGTTTGCTCATTAATTTTGGAAAAAGCGTTATGTATTTAAGCATTGCATATTGTTTCAAACTGAATCGTCGTTTAATGCTGCCACTGCTGCTTTCATATAAAGTCCGCCGTCCCTTACTTGCGAGCTTCGAGGAGAGTGGAGTGGCAGCCTGCGACAGTGGTCCGTGAGCGGCGGAGTTGAAATTCACCCCCGGGCCCGGGCAATGAGCAGCCAACTCGGTACCTGCGCGCACACTTAGCGTTACGCCAGATTTTGATTGCGGAGTGGCGGATGAACGTGTACGTGACAAAACCACCAAGCAGTGCAAACTTAGGGATAGTACCTAGCAGACGCTGTTAGACAATCTACTTTATTAGCCGCGGACCACGGGAGTCGAGGTTAAAGCATGTTTCCCAGTAACTGGCTCCGTTCGTTCGTCCTCTAGCGTCTGCCAAAGATAAGGCAATTTCCACACGTTCGTGTTTCAGTAGCGTTGTTAGCGAGTTTAGTGCGTGCTAACAATATAAAAAACTAAATGGTAAAATCAGTAATCATGCAAAGTGCAAATCGCACATACATTACCTTTTGAATAATCCGTGAGCGTTGTGAAAACAATATTAAGAAAAAGTGTTTACAACTGCTTCGTTGTTCAGAGCTGAGTATTTAATAGCTAAACAGAGATTATCATTCAAATTATAGTCTGCAGTAATCGAACTGTCCCCCATCCCGCACACCCTGAACCGTGGACCGTAAGTGCAACCACGACGGAAGGGTATCTGTTGAGAGGCCAGACAATCGTGTGGTTCCTGAAGGGGGAAGCAGCCTTTGCAATAGTTTCATTGCAACAGTCTGGATGACTGACTGATCTGGCCTTGTAACATAAACCAAAACGGTCTTGCTGTGCTGGTATTGCAAACGGCTGAAGCAAGGGGAAACTTCTGCCGTTTTATCTGAGCACCACGACCATGTAGCTGTTTTTACGGATGGGTGTAAGCAGGGTGACTCCGTTGGTTGCTCTGTCGTCCTCCCGGATCGTGTCCTCTAGGTCACACTGCCTCCCGAATTTACCATCTTTTGACACAGAATTATATGCAATCTTGCGGGCACTGGAGCAAAGACATTCTCCCAGTGTTGGGTTTCTCGTGTGATGAGATTCTTTGAGCGCCCTTTACTGTTTCCAGCGTTTGTACCCAGCAGATAAAGTAACCCAGACTATCCAGGACGCTCTCCCCAGTGTGTATGTGAGTGTGGTTTGGGGATGTTATGAGCGCCCAACGGCGAGGTTATCAGCGCCCTAACAATGATTAAAACAAACGAATCTGGATAAGAACAAAAACGGTCGTACACGCATGTACACGAAATGACCACACAGTTGCTCTATCACACAGACACTGCATTTTATTTGCTGACCAGTGGATTGCAGCGGACTTGCACGCGGATCTACAGTCTATTTTATGCAATGATCAAACGAATGTGGTTCGCGTTTTAAAGTTTTGTGAATTGTCGCACGTTTTTAACAATATTTTGGAGATATGTTTTTAATGTGTCAACAGGTTGGCTAGCTCACCCAAGTCTTTGTAAGTGGTCAGCCAGTGACCTTTCCCTGTGCTGCTCTTTTAGCTCTCCTGTGTTTTGTTTTCTCTCTGTTTGAATTTATTGATTAGCTATGTTGCCTCCTCATTGGTTTCAGTGCATGTGAGAGTGCCTGTGCCTGTGTGTTACAGTTGCTCACTGTGTGGTCATTTCGTGTGCATGCGTGTACGACCGTTTTTGTTCTTATCCAGATTCGTTTATTGTAATCATTGTTAGGGCGCTGATAACCTCGCCGTTGGGCGCCCATAACATCCCCAAACCACACCCACATACACCTTAAAGTAAATTTTAAGTGTTACATAACCAGTGAGACAAACATGACTGGTAGGTATGGGTAATTTAAAATCAGGAGGGGGTATGGTGCGTGCAAATGACACAGTGGTTTAGTCAAATGAAGGACACACTCCGGGGGAAGCAGAACTTGGACGCTGGGGAGGTTACTGACGCAGCAAGAGTTTGGCTCCGACGTGATTAGTACACTGGTACCACGTTGGTGTACAGGCCTTCCCAGTAAGGTGGCGTAGTGTGTATCGAAAGGAGATTATGTTGAGAAGAGGGTTGTGTAGCCAAAATAGTGTTGAATTATATCCTGAATAAAACCAACCTGCTTTCAGAAAACAATTTTCCATTGCTTACTAACCACCGCTCGTATCTTATTAAGAAGGGTTTCTACTTCAATTCGAAGTGTATTTGTGCCCAGAGGTGACAGTTACATGCGCTGCTGCCAAATTTGTAGTTTCTTTGCATAGCTGGAAGTAAACAAAATTAACAGAGGCGTTGTCAGCAGAAAAACTGGTGACATTCTTCAGCTGTAAAGATGTTTTGGTAACCTCACATTTGTTTCCTGCTGCAGTCGAGTCAGACAGTCCACTATCATTGCTGTAAAATGAGAAAAAAACATACAACCAGTGGAAAGGTTTTAACGTGTCTTTTGTCAGATTCATCCGTAGGATCAGATAATAAACGGAGTTGTCCAGGTACTTAATTGCTCGCTCTTTTGAATGCGGACTGTTACGAAACTGTTGTTACGTGGGGAAAACAGTGGTATTTTGCTGGGGCGAAAATTTTCAACATCTGAAAGAGATTATTTGATTTAAATAAAAAAACCTCAAAAGTTTGTTGTTATTCTTGTGTTCCATAGACATCAAGAAACGTGTGATCATGGGGGTGTTTCTTACTGATCACATTGGCCTCCACCACTCAAATAATTACGTTGAGACAAATGCAACTGTTTATCGCTAGAACAGTTTTCAAAACATTAAACTTTATTGATTAGTTCTGCAGTGACACATATATAGTTCAGTTGATTTCTCATACGTATCTTAGTTAGGTGTAACTCGGAGTAATCTGCTTCCTGCTGCTGCTGCTGATGATGAAGCAGTCGTTGCCTCGGTCCATTTCATCTGCTAGCTGGATCAAGTTACGTGAATTCCATGAAATAATCCAGGTACCAAGTCGTTTTTATAGTGGTTTATTTATGAAAAGCAGCACCATTTCTTCTTAGTGGCAGCTCACTCCACATAACAGGCTGCATAGTCACAATACTATATAACAACAATTAGATTATTGCACAGACGTGCGACACAGTGGTCGCGTCTCAAAACTGTCTCCAAGTGACCATTCTTGAGACTTGTGCTCCTCCTACTTCAGGGTTTTTTTAACAATCAAGTCAACAAAACTACAGTATAAATTAATTAAATTAACAATTAAAAGTTTAACATTTTGGTGAGTAACTATCCACAAAAACTTTCTTATTTTACGCTGAAACTGGCTATACAATAGAAAAAAGACTTTTTCATAGGATATACATCATATTGTATAAAATACTGGAAGATAAAAATCCTAACCTAAATATTCTTAATTATGGCTTCATTTGTTGTTGTTGTTATTGTTGTAGTTGTCTTCAGTCCTGAGACTGGTTTGATGCAGCTCTCCATTCTACTCTATCCTGTGCAAGCTTCTTCATCTCCCAGTACCTACTGCAACCTACATCCTTCTGAATCTGCTTAGTGTACTCATCTCTCGGTCCCCCTCTACGATTTTTACCCTCCACGCTGCCCTCCAATGCTAAATTTGTGATCCTTTGATGCCTCAAAACATGTCCTACAACCGATCGCTTCTTCTAGTCAAGTTGTGCCACAAACTTCTCTTCTCCCCAATCCTATTCAATACCTCCTCATTAGTTACGCGATCTATCCACCTTATCTTCAGTATTCTTCTGTAGCACCACATTTCGAAAGCTTCTATTCTCTTCTTGTCCAAACTAGTTATCGTCCATGTTTCACTTCCATACATGGCTACACTCCAAACAAATACTTTCAGAAACGACTTCCTGATACATTCGATGTTAACAAATTTCTCTTCTTCAGAAACGCTTTCCTTGCCATTGCCAGTCTACATTTTATATCCTCTCTACTTCGACCATCATCAGTTATTTTACTTCCTAAATAGCAAAACTCCTTTATTACTTTAAGTGTCTCATTTCCTAATCTAATTCCCTCAGCATCACCCGATTTAATTTGACCACATTCCATTATCCTCGTTTTGCTTTTCCTCCTTTCAAGAAACTGTCCATTCCGTTCAACTGCTCTTCCAAGTCCTTTGCCGTCTCTGACAGAATTACGATGTCATCGGCGAACCTCAAAGTTTTTACTTCTTCTCCATGAATTTTAATACCTACTCCAAATTTTTCATTTGTTTCCTTTACTGCTTGCTCAATATACAGATTGAATAACATCGGGGAGAGGATACAACGCTGTCTCACTCCTTTCCCAACCACTGCTTCCCTTTCATGCCCCTCGACTCTTATGACTGCCATCTGGTTTCTGTACACATTGTAAATAGCCTTTCGCTCCCTGTATTTTACCCCTGCAACTTTCAGAATTTGAAAGAGAGTATTCCAGTCAACATTGTCAAAAGCTTTCTCTAAGTCTACAAAAGCAAGAAACGTAGGTTTGCCTTTTCTTAATTTTTCTTCTAAGATAAGTCGTAAGGTCAGTATTCCCTCACGTGTTCCAACATTTCTACGGAATCCAAACTGATCCTCCCCGAGGTCCGCATCTACCAGTTTTTCCATTCGTCTGTAAAGAATTAACGTTAGTATTTTGCAGCTGTGACTTATTAAACTGATAGTTCGGTAATTTTCACATGTGTCAGCACCTGCTTTCTTTGGGATTGTAATTATTATATTCTTCTTGATGTCTGAGGGTATTTCGCCTGTCTCATACATCTTGCTCACCAGCTGGTAGAGTTTTGTCATGATTGGCACTCCCAATGCCGTCAGTTGTGCTAATGGAATGTTGTCTACTCCGGGGGCCTTGTTTCGACTCAGGTCTTTCAGTGCTCTGTCAAACTCTTCACGCAGTATCGTATCTCCCATTTCGTCTTCATCTACATCCTCTTCCATTTCCATAATATTGTCCTCAAGTACATCGCCCTTGTATAAAGCTTCTATATACTCCTTCCACCTTTCTGCCTTCCCTTCTTTGCTTAGAACTCGGTTGCCATCTGAGCTCTTGATATTCAACACGTGGTTCTCTTCTCTCCAAAGGTCTCTTTAATTTTCCTGTAGGTAGTATCTATCTTACCCCTAGTGAGATAAGCTTCTACATCCTTACATTTGTCCTCTAGCCATCCCTGTTTAGCCATTTTGCACTTCCTGTCGATCTCATTTTTGAGACGTTTGTATTCCTTTTTGCCTGCTTCATTTACTGCATTTTTATATTTTCTCCTTTCATCAATTAAATTCAGTATTTCTTCTGTTGCCCATGAATTTCTAGCAGCCCTCGTCGTTTTACCTACTTGATCCTCTGCTGCCTTCACTACTTCATCCCTCAGAGCTACCCATTCTTCTTCTACTATATTTCTTTCCCCTATTCCTGTCAATTGTTCCGTTATGCTCTCCCTGAAACTCTGTACAACCTCTGGTTCTTTCAGTTTATCCAGGTTCCATCTCCTTAAATTCCCACATTTTTGCAGTTTCTTCAATTTTAACCTACAGGTCATAACCAATAGATTGTGGTCAGAGTCCACATCTGCCCCTGGAAATGTCTTACAACTTAAAACCTGGTTCCTAAATCTCTGTCTTACCATTATATAATCTATCTGAGACCTGTCTGTATCTGCAGGGTTCTTCCATGTATACAACCTTCTTTCATGATTCTTAAACCAAGTGTTAGCTATGATTAAGTTGTGCTCTGTGCAAAATTCTACCAGGCGGGTTCCTCTTTCATTTCTTAGCCCCAATCCATATTCACCTACTATGTTTCTTTCCCTCCCATTTCCTACTCACGAATTCCAGTCACCCATTACTATTAAATTTTCGTCTCCCTTCACTATCTGAATAATTTCTTTTATTTCATCGTACATTTCTTCAATTTCTTCTCTATCTGCAGAGCTAGTTGGCATATAAACTTGTACTACTGTAGTAGGTGTGGGCTTCGTAACTATCTTGGCCACAACAATGCGTTCACTATGCTGTTTGTAGTAGCTTACCCGCATTCCTATTTTCCTATTCATGATTAAACCTACTCCTGCATTACCCCTATTTGATTTTGTGTTTATAACCCTGTAGTCACCTGACCAGAATGGCTTCATTTGTAAATGCAAAATGTTGCGAACATATATTGGACATGCCTGACCTACTAGTAACCAAATGGAATAATAAATTTTATGAGGTTTAATGTGTAACAATGCAGAACTTGTTATGTTCGACACTGACAAGCTAAATGATGAAAACTTTAGAAGAAGGTACAAGATAGAAATTTCAAATAGGTTTGATGCTCTCAGGACACACGAAGATCAAGACGAGGATGTAAATGAACAGTGGATCACTGTGAGAAATAATATCAAAGAGGCAGCGAAAGTCACAATAGGTACAATTAAGAAGAACAGGAGGAAGCCGTGGTTTGATGAGGAATGCAAGGAATTGGTAGAGAAAAGGACAAAAGCGCGATTTGATTGGGATAGAATGGGAGACAGAAAACGAGAGTAGTTCTTGAACTTGAGAAGGGAAGTTGTTCGTAGGCTACGGGCAAAGAAGAGGGATTATTTGAACAATCAAATTACAAAAATTGAAACAAACAGTAAAACAAAAAACATAAGGGAACTTTACCTAGACATAAATGGGTATAGGGAGGGCTTCAAGGCTAGGACAAATGCACTTCGAGGGGATGCTGGGGGAATACTGACAGGCCCCAGTGCTATATTAAGTAAATGGAGGGCGTATTTTGAGCATCTATTAAATGTACACCAGGAAGCAGGAAATGAGCAGGCGTACGAAATACATACAGCAGAACCCCAGATACCTGAGCCAACGTTTAAGGATGTAAGAGATGCAATCCAGAAACTGAAAAACCATAAAGCACCAGGATCAGATTGCATAACTGCAGAATTAGTTAAAAATGGGGACAGAAATTGGTGGAAGCAGTTCACAAAGTGATAACTAAAGTATGGAACTCAGAGATGATACCCGAAGAGTGCCAGGAGTCGATTCTGATGCCAATTTTTAAGAAAGGTGACAAAATGGATTGTAGTAATTAAAGAGGGATATCGCTATTACCAGTATGTTCCAAAATTTTCTCGAATATTCTGCTAAGCAGGCTTACACCATACGCAGATGAAATTGTGGGGGATTACCAAGCCGGCTTTCGGGGGAACAGATCAACTATAGACCAGATATTCACTCTGTGTCAAATTTTGGAAAAGAAATGAGAATACAATAAACCAGCTCATAATCTTTTCATAGATTTTACAAAAGCGTATGATTCAGTATTTCAGACAAAATTGTACAGAATTCTTTTGGAACTTGGAATACCGAAGAAGTATGTTAGAGTTATAGAAGCGAGTTTGAAAAACACAAAAGGTAGAGTACGCGTGGGGAAATTGGAATCAGAAGAATTTGTAATAAAGAACGGACTTAAGCAGGGAGATGCCCTGTCTCCGCTACTTTTTATTTTAGTCCTAGAATATATTGTACGAATGGCAGCAGATAATTAAGAGGGTGTGGAGTTAAATGGAAACATTAAGGTATTAGGGTATGCAGATGATCTAAACATCATCAGGGATAGGAAAGAATCGGTAACAGCAAATGCGAGTGCGTTAATCAAGGCTAGTGAAGATGTAGGTCTAAGGATAAGTGAACAGCAGTAGATCAGGAAATTTTACGAGTTGGAGACATGAAGTTTGAAAAAGTGAACCCATGTAAGTATCTAGGAGTGGACATCACTTCGAGTAATGAGATTGAATCCGAACTGAAGAAGAGATTACGGGTGGGAAATGCGTGCTACTTCTCACTGAATACATTACTTTCATCACGGATATTGTCTAGGAATTTAAAGATTAGAATATACAAAACTATTATTCTACCAGTTATGCTGTATGGGTGTGAGACTTTGTCTCTCACTATGCAAAATGAAAAGCCGTTTCTAGTAATTGAAAACAAAATTTTGAGGAAAATTTTTGGAGCAAAAAGGGATGACATTAGCCGAGAGTGGCGAAAAATGCATAACGAAGAGGTTCACGAACTCTATTCAAGCCCTGACATAATCAGTATTATTAAATCACGTAGGCTGCGATAGGCTGGTCACGTTGCTCGAATGGATGAGGGCAGGGCAGCGCGCAGAGTACTGGTAGGGCACCTAGAAGGAAAACGTCCTGTGGGGAGACCGAGGCGTAGATGGGAGGACAGTTTGAGGAGCCTAGGTATTGAAGGTGAATGGAAGGAAATAGCCCAAGACAGAGACAGATGGCGAATTTACGTTGTTGCGGTAAAAGACTCTCGAGTCCGGTATGACCAGTGAGAAAGTAAGTAAGTAAGTAAGTAAGTAATGAGATTTAATGTATTACGCGAAATCACTTATTAGATACCACTGGAATTATGGAACTTTCAAAACAGAAATGTACTTATTAGATACCATTGGAATTACAGGACTATCAAAACAGCAACGTAAAAGAAAAAGGGTTGTTTTATGTCAGGACCAATGTGCTGACGAAATAATATACTTGTGAATATGGAAACAACTGCTGGAACAAACTACTAAAGCAGTCCATTGAAACATAGGAGCTAACTATGGCTATATCTAACTGAGAGAAATACAAAGGGTGCTTCAGCATTTTTATTTTTTTCTTGCTCTACTCTTTCATGAGAAGTAAAAAAAAGAACTTACATTCCTCTGTGTTTTCGAGGTCGACTGTTGAGTATACGTTCTATCTGTTAAAGTATTTACCTCTCTTTATCGTTATAGTCGCCTCCATGAGAAACACTGAAATGTGGAAGGGCACAAAATGCAGTGAGCATTGACTACCCCTACCATTTCGAAGAGACGAGTGAAGTTTACACCGTTCACTTTTGAAACTGGTTTCAACTATTGTTTCTTTTTCGGCACTTACACAATTTGTTTCAGCGTCCGGTGACGAATCCATAATTATAAAAATGTTTCATGGAGTTGTGGGAGTGGCCACAAGAACATCTGTGAATGTGCAGGGAAGCGCAGCATTATTCTGTGGCGACGAGCGCACGGACACTCTGCCTTAATCGTTGATTTTCACAACTACTCTTTGCGTTGACATTGGTTTTTCAGCGACTGGTGTTTGAGCTTAAAAAATTAGAAGTTATTGCCTGACTACCTCGTTGGATCTCTTTAGCAGACAGAGATAAGCTGCAGTTGGCTAAAGTGGTGAGGCCGTATCTTGAATTCCGTTGTAGACGCTGCGTTGAAGTACATCGAAGATTTACGACGAGACATTGAAAACCATCCAGGTGCGTTGAACTTTTCTATTGCATCAAGGAACGACCGTTTGGCCGATAATAGTAGCAAGATGAAGATACGCCCACCGCAGTTCATTAGCTATAAACCTGCATTATGG
Source organism: Schistocerca gregaria (assembly GCF_023897955.1). Taxonomy (NCBI): domain Eukaryota; kingdom Metazoa; phylum Arthropoda; class Insecta; order Orthoptera; family Acrididae; genus Schistocerca; species Schistocerca gregaria. The sequence continues at coordinate 37,995,458 of NC_064925.1, read as the reverse complement.
CTTGCAATGTTCTATCTGACTTTGCAGCATAACGACATTATAAACGAAGATACCAAATTTATAATCGCCGTTAGTGGGCTGGAGGATAAAACAGCAACGATCAACGCAGATATAGTACTTCGCCCGCCCGCCACGCAGAAACATACGACAACAGAGATGAGTCGCCTTCGGAATTTTGTGGCATCCGCGAAGCTTAGTCGACGACACCGAGTTGCCAGATGCGACGCTGCAACATTTATGGCGCGAACAGTTGCCAGAGGCAGTCAGAACGGCCGTGGCGCTTTAGTTGTTCTCACAAGGTCCACGCCTCGTCAGATGCAGAGTATACATTATGTCTTAATGGATGGCCTGTAAATTGCTCTCTTCTTTTAACAATGAAACCCCAGAAGCTTGTCTTCTCACCTGCTCTTTCCAGAACCACTTCGTTTGTGACCTTGTAGATACATTTTATTTTGAGCATGCGTATAAACCAATACATTTCAAAAGAATTTAGCTTCAGGTCTTCCTCTGTCCCGAGAGTCAATGTTTCACACACATAACATGCCACATTCCACACATATGACTTTGAAAAATCTTTTCCTGGTTTCAAGGCTGTTGCTCTTAGATGTTAAGATGTTTTTCTTCCTGTTTTGCAGCCTTTGCTTGAACAATTTTACTTCTCACTTCTGCCTTGCCCCTTCCATCCCTGGTAACATTACTGCCCAGATAAGTAAATTTATCAACTTGTTCAAGCAGTTCATTGCCTACATGAACTTGGACTTGCCACACGCCATTACTTTTGTTTTTGCTTTATTAATTCTCATATTATATTGTTCCCCCCTAACTCTATCCATTCTATTCAGTAGGACTACAAGATCTTCTTCCGTTTCAGCTAGGACAGCTATATCATCCGCATATCTTATCATATCTATTCGTTGGCCATGAATTACTACACCTGTCTGTGAATTTTCCCCTACTTTTTTCAGCGACTCTTCAATGTATAGGTTAAAGATAACAGGGGATAGTGCGCAACCCCCACTCAGAGTAGATTACTTTTCACCGTTTGTGGCTCATCTAACGCAAGGGATAGTGTGACACAACACAAGGAAAATGTCTCAATTAAAACATCATTGCAGCCACTAATCGTAGTGAATCAAGAAAGGGCAGAGATCACGGAGGCGAATATTATTTCGAGCAGTTAGTCCACGAACCCACGCGAATTGTAAATGGTTGCAAAAACACACTTGACTTCTTAGCCACAAACAATCCAGAGCTGATAGAGAGCATCAATGAGTGATACAGGGATTAGCGATCACAAGGTCGTTGTAGCTAGGTTCAATACCGTTTCTTCCAAATCCACCAAAAACAAACGCAAAATAATTTTATTTAAAATAGCGGATAAAGTGTCACTAGAAGCCTTGGTAAGAGACAATCCCCATTCCTTTCGAACCGACTATGCAAATGTAGACGAGATGTGGCTCAAATTCAAAGATATAGTAGCAACAGCAATTGAGGTATTCATACCTCATAAATTGGTAGGAGATGGAACTGATCCCCCTTGGTAAACAAATCAGGTCCGAATGCTGTTGCAGAGGCAACGGATTAAAGCATGCGAAGTTCAGGAGAACGCGAAATCCCGAAGATTGGCTAACATTTACAGACGCCCGAAATTTGTCTCGGACTTCAATGCGAGATGCCTTTAATAGGTTCCACAACGAAACATTGTCTCGAAATTTGGAAGAAAATCAGAAGAAATTCTGGTCGTATGTAAAGTACACAAGCGGCAAGACGCAGTCAATACCTTCGCTGCGCAGTGCCGATGGTACTGTTACCGACGACTGTGCCGCTAAAGCGGGGTTATTGAACGCAGTTTTCCGAAATTCCTTCACCAGGGAAGACGAATGGAATATTCCAGAATTTGAAACACGAACAGCTGCTAGCATTAGTTTCTTAGAAGTAGATACCTTAGGGGTTGCGAAGCAACTCAAATCGCTTGATACGGGCAAGTCATCAGGTCCAGATTGTATACCGATTAGGTTCCTTACAGATTACACTGATACAATAGCTCCATATTTAGCAATCATATACAACCGCTCGCTCACCGATAGATCTGTACCTACAGATTGGAAAATTGCGCAGGTCGCACCAGTGTTTAAGAAGGGTAGTAGGAGTAATCCATCGAACTACAGACCTATATCATTGACGTCGGTTTGCAGTAGGGTTTTGGAGCATATACTGTATTCAAACATTATGAATCACCTCGAAGGGAACGATCTATTGATACGTAATCAGCATGGTTTCAGAAAATATCGTTCTTGTGCAACGCGGCAAGCTCTTTATTCACACGAAGTAATGTCCACTATCGACAGGGGATCTCAAGTTGATTCCGTATTTCTAGATTTCCGGAAAGCTTTTGACACCGTTCCTCACAAGCGACTTCTAATCAAGCTGTGGGCCTATGGGGTATGGTCTCAGTTGTGGGACTGGATTCGTGATTTCCTGTCAGAAAGGTCGCAGTTCGTAGTAATAGATGGCAAATCATCGAGTAAAACTGAAGTGATAACAGGTGTTCCCCACGGAAGCGTCCTGGGACCTCTGCTGTTCCTGATCTATATAAATGGACTGATTGACAATCTGAGCAGTTCTCTTAGGTTGTTCGCAGATGATGCTATAATTTACCGTCTAGTAAGGTCATCCGAAGACCAGTATCAGTTGTAAAGAGATTTAGAAAAGATTGCTGTATGGTGTGGCAGGTGGCAGTTGACGCTAAATAACGAAAAGTGTGAGATGATCCACATGAGTTCCAAAAGAAATCCATTGGAATTCGATTACTCGATAAATAGTACAATTCTCAAGGCTGTCAATTCTACTAAGTACCTGGGTGTTAAAATTACCAACAACTTCAGTTGGAAAGACCACGTAGATAATATTGTGGAGAAGGCGAGCGAAAGGTTGCGTTTCATTGGCAGGACACTTAGAAGATGCAACAAGTCCACCAAAGAGACAGCTTACACTACACTCGTTCGTCCTCTGTTAGAATATGGCTGCGCGGTGTGGGATCCTTACCAGGTGGGATTGACGGAGCACATCGAAAGGGTGCAAAAAAGGGCAGCTCGTTTTGTATTATCACGTAATAGGGGATAGAATGTGGCATATATGATACACGAGTTGGGATGGAAGTCATTAAAGCAAAGACGTTTTTCGTCACGGCGAGATCTATTTACGAAAATTCAGCCACCAACTTTCTCTTCCGAATGCGAAAATATTTTGTTGAGCCTAACCTACATAGGTAGGAATGATCATCAAAATGAAATAAGTGAAATCAGAGCTCGAACAGAAAGATTTAGGTGTTCGTTTTTCTCGCGCGCTGTTCGGGAGTGGAATGGTAGAGAGATAGTATGATTGTGGTTCGATGAACCCTCTGCCGAGCACTTAAATGTGAATTGCAGAGTAATCATGTAGATGTAGATGTACCAACCTCACATCCAGTTTTACTCTCATACCTCAAGTGACGCTCATTCATTCACAGGGATACCGATGTGCACACACACATCCTCTCGTCCAGTTGCAAGAAAGTTGAGTACTGCTGGGTGTTGTCATTGTCAGTTCCGTGGACCACATCTTCCACCAAACATCCAGGCATAATTTGTTAACAATGAATTGTTTAATTGTGCCCAGGGCAAACACACCCATTCACTAGAAGAAGGAATAGGGAAATCCTTACAAAGGGTATTCCTTGCTATGTGAAAAGTGCCCACATGCATTAGGTATCCCTGATCGTAGTAAAGTGACTGCCATAGTGCAGTGACCTAATGTCCTTCCGCACTGATTCGTTTATGAAACATGACTATTACGCAACTTGCATTCACTTTTCATTAATACATGGAGGACACACTAGTGTAGCTGCATTTACAAAACGTGTGTCACAGTTTATACATGAAAAATATGTTGTATTAAAAGACTAATAGTAAGCGAAAAACTGGTGAGGATATTTACGAAAATAAATTATCAATAGTACCAAAACAAAGAAACAAATGAAATTTGATAGTTTCATGTATGAAAACACGAAACTGGTGATGTTTATAGCAGGGACTGGCCGACAGTGGGCAGATGTGATTTAGTGGTTACCAAAACAAAAATAAGACCTTCTTAAAGCTATGGCAAGGAAGCAAACAGAAAGTTGTAGTGTCACCGCCAGACACCACACTTGCTAGGTGGTAGCCTTTAAATCGGCCAAGGTCCGTTAGTATACGTCGGACCCGCGTGTCGCCACTATCAGTGATTGCAGACCGAGCGCCGCCACACGGCAGGTCTAGTGTAGAGAGACTTCCTAGCACTCGGCCAGTTGTACAGCCGACTTTGCTAGCGGTGGTTCACTGTATACAGACGCTCTCATTTGCAGAGACGACAGTTTAACATAGCCTTCAGCTACGTCATTTCCTACGACGTAGCAAGGCGCCATATTCAGTTACTATGCCTTCTGAACAGATAATATTGTGAATCATGTACCGTCAAGAACGACGTTCATCATTAATGGATTAAAGTTAAGTATGAAACGAATTACGTCCGCTTTCTGAATTCTCATTTCTTGTCATGTTCCAGACCTCACGTCAGTATAGTCCTTCCCTCCTCACGCCAGCCTGCGTGAGCTAAAACGCGTGCATTTCGGCTTCCTCTAGTAACACGGTGTTGGTTCTTCTGCAAACACAACAGAAAATTATAGTGTGTAGTGTTCATCAGTGAAATAGATGATGACACGAAAGTGTCACTGAACACCTGTGCGTACAACAACAATGAAATACATTTCTTTCTTTGGTTTATGGGATAAGTTGTGCACTGAAGCATCCTTATGCTCGACCTATCTCGTGTAGGTGTCGACAGAATTGTTTAACACAAGCTGACGGCACAGTAGTCTCGGTGACAGTTGCGGGCAGTCCTACAGACGAGGCCCACGCGTGAGCCGGTGGGTGTGGGCGTCGGTGGCAGTGAGGCGAGGCGCTGGGTGCTGGAGGCACGCCACGCCACGCCGCGGCAATGCGGGGTGCGGGCGGTCACACGGACCGTGCCCACGTCAGGACCACCTGCACACACACAACCATCTGACGTCTCCCTCCAGCTGGCGCGCCGACGGGAGGACCGGGCGGCAAGTTCGGCTGTGTTGCGTGGTGCCGGTCGCCGGAAGAGACTGCAGGCGGTCACGCTGACCACGCCCACACGTGGAAGAACCGTCTGGCTGCATTTAGGAGGAGCTGCAGGGCGTCCGAAGGCCGACGAAGACACCTCTCCGTGGACGTCGTTCAGAGGCGGCTGTGCTGACGGCGGCGCGCCCCACGCGCAGTTGGCCGGGCCAGGCCACCGGCTGGCGTCGGCTCCTCGCAGAGGGCGGCCCGCTCTCTGCGATCCCCCGAGGTCACTCCTCTCGCGTCACCTGTCGGCGAAAGTGAGCACGGTGCGTTCGAATCTCCCCGCAGGACTATCCCTGGTCGCCTGCCTGTCGCAGCTTTGTCTACTGTGCCGGCTGCCTGGCGTGTCGCACCACCCGCTTCTCTTCGATGGCCCCGTCTTCATCCCGTGGCGGCCGGTTTTTCCTCCGACCCCTTATGCCTCCACGAACTGCCTGTACAGTCCTCACCGAAACTCAGTTGGTGCGCTATCCACACCTTGAAAAAATCTTGTACGTAGTTACAGTAGCGCGTCAGATTCCGACACAGAAAAAAATGGTTCAAATGGCTCTGAGCACTATGGGACTTACGTCTGAGGACATTAGTCCCCTAGACTTAGAAGTACTTACACATAACTAACCTAAGGACATCACACACATCCATAACACAAAAAAGATTAAAATATTTATTCATGGATAACTGACATAAAAACCTATAACAAAAAGTCTGTGAGTAAATGATGACTAACTGAAAACCTAGCTGCCGACAGGTGTTGTTGATATACCTCGATGTGGACAGCTGAAAATGTGTGCGACGACCGGGACTTGAACCCGGGATCTCCTGCTTACATGGCAGACGCTCTATCCAGCTGAGCCACAAAGGACACATATGAATAGTGCGACTGCAGGGACTTATCCCTTGCAAGCTTCCCGTGACACATTCCCGGCTGTCCACAATTCTACATATGTGTTGTACCTTTTAGACATTTGCCCAACCACTCATTACTCGATCACGCTTTGGCAATTCCCGTAGGATTTTGGGCAACTTGTCCGTCTATGAGTATAGAGACCAAGTTTCGACATTATAATGCAGTTGTAAACCTCAAGGCTTATATGCGTCTGAAACTTTGACTATGAGTAGACAACGTCTAGCTGAGCGGTCTCACGTCCGTCGGCCGTCGTAATTTAATATATTATTATTATTATTATTTTGATTGTTGCCGACTTACGTGGTGGGCCTTAATCGAAATATTTCATTCAATTTTGATTTACAGGTAAATGCTTTTGTGAAGTTCTCCCTTTAACAATATTAATCTTAAATTATTTGTTACGTGAATGAATGTTAGATTCGCTGAATCTTAAAACACGAGCATATAATTTCAACAATGGAATAAACTTTTCATATTAATTTCCTCGGCTAGTCAGTTCACTTTAAAGCAAAAAATCAGTAGTTATTAATTGCAATTGCGGCCCACACACGCGCGAGAGTATTTTTTCTTACCTTCGTTAACCATTGCATTGTAGTCAGACTCCTGGCTCTCGACTGTTGTGCTGAAAATAAGAATCTTAAAGCTACGTATTTTCTGCAACGTCGGGCGGCTGTGGAGAAAAATGTATATTGTGTTAATAGCGGCCGCGTTTTTCGCTTCCACTAAATTTTATAAGTTAATATCGCCACGTAATGGCGTCGTTGGCTGCATCGGACGCTGCGATTGTTGTTACTCGAATGCAGGTTAATTCAAGGAAGGCGGACATGAAATCGGGATCACCTCTTACAAATTAAAAGTGAACAATAATATTAAATCAATATATTATTTGCTTAATTAGTACAAATATGCTTACTTTTCCCAGCACTCGCAAGATGTCCGTCTACACGCAACCAAGACAAGAAAGAGAAGTGAAGGCGACTAAAAAATTAACAAAAGAGGGTTTCTTGTCGTCTCTTTATATCATTTTGTTTTATTTCTTTGCCCTCGAAACTTACACAGAGAAATTATTATAATACGGGTACATGATAAAAATGTATATTATTCAATTTTTAAATGTCTCTTCTTTGTAAATACTGTTTTTAAGTCTTTTCGAATTATTTCACTGGGGACGCTATAGCGGCTGGAAAATCGAGAGCGTAGGATATTAAGGAAAACCCTAGGTAATAGATGGGTTGACTGACAATGGAGACTGAGAGCAAATGAGGATCCGTACAGCAAGACAGAACCTATCACAGCTTCCATTAAGAAGAGACGATTGTTATTTTACGGTCATCTCATGAGGATGGACGGTCACCCACTAACTAAAAGAATATGGAGTTTCATCCAACATAAGGAAACAAGGCCAAGATGGTTCGAAGAATGTGAAAAAGACCTTAGGAAGATTAGTATCTCAGAAAGAGAAATTCCTGACAGGAACGAATTTAGAAGATTGGTGAAGAACTACCAAGTTTTAAGATGCCATCAATGTCCAAAAGACGGAAAGGACCATTATCCAAAGAGCATTAACATGCACTTCTTCGTGGGCTCAGAAGATACTGGCTGGAAGTCAAAGCTGGAACAAGAACAAGACCTAGACACTAAAATGAATTTGGTTGTTACCACGCAGTCCATAGACGCTAAACTCGATAATAAATAAAAAAAACTATATATATAGATTAGCATGGAGAGCTGCATCAAACCAGTCTCAGGACTGAAGACCACAAAATATATATATATATAACAAAATACAAAAATGTGGCACTTAACAATAGACAAGAAAAGTTACAAAAATTACTCTAATATCTAACAGTAGACAAGGGTACCCCTTACTGCTTACATTATATGTAAATTCGAGTGCCTTAGACTCTAATTGTACTTAAAATTACCCTGCAACAACTTTTATATCCTAAAACATCCAGGCATTCCCAGTGGTAAACACAAACGGAGACCAAATCTAACATGCAAAACTAAATTATTAAGGCCAACATGCAATACTAAGTCTAAAAACATAGTCTCCCTACGTGGTGGCGGCGTCTGGGAGATCTGTGAACATTGTAAAGAAAAGCACAGGGGTCCACAGTGACAAAACAAAGGGGCAACACAAAAAAGACAGTGAATACCGGCAGTACAACATGGAGGAAGGAAAATAAAATTTCGATACTTATGCAGCCAACCGGCCCGACCTGCGACAACCCATTCGCGGAATGCCATCTTCCCGTCCCGCCGAGATACTGATGTTTCGAATGCAGTTCTTCTCCGAATCTCCAGGTTTCTATGTCTGTGATTAGGTATTGCTGTAACCTCGCGGACGAAATCCGTAGCAGACGCTGAAACTCCACAAGGAAAGCTGGCCCAACGTGTGGTTATACCAAGAACCAAGAGAAACGATCAATAAAACGGAACTATCGCTGCAACTGATATGCATGAGAAATACGCAGTTCAGCCCCATGTCTCGGTTTTGTTGTCGGAGTGCGAATCACTATTCCCCGCCACCTTTGCTTCTCAATGAGGTTACACACACACACACACACACACACACACACACACACACATGTGACGACAGTATCACCCAGCGCACGACGGCGAGGGTGGGCTCTGCGGTCTCCTTAGTCTTTCACGAATCCGAAATCAGCACAAGCAACTCAGGCGTGGCTAAGCACAATCGAAAAAAAAAACTGGCGCAACGCTCAAGGGCGCATCAGAAGATAGGTGCACCGCAACGAGTGTGTGCCCCACTCACTGTCGCAAGCACTCGTAAGAGTGGTAAGCACCCTGCAACACCACCAGAGACTGAAGACCGGCCCAGGTTTCACACATGCCAGATGTCGATTCGTCCATCAAGGACCCAAAGGCCGAAATCACCCATGTATTAGTCATGACCCATGTATCAGTCATTAGCGCAAAGATCGGTAAGTACCACTTATAATTATGGCCTTCACATTCCAGATCAGCGCTCCATGAGACAAGCAGTCAAGGAAAAAATATATATATCCTTCAAGATGGATGTGACGCTGAAAAATGACAAAGATAAAATGCAGCACAAATACAGCCTTGTTTTCACTCAACCAATATAACCAAACATAAAACCTAATGTTTACACAAATACATGTACAAGACGCAAAAAACAGTACCTAAAGCTTGTATTACTAAACCGACGTGTGACACGTCATGAAGACCCTAGTGTACGGAGTGGAGTGCTTCATGTGAGGAACGCGGTGGAGGCCAGTCGACGGTTTCGTCTTCAGCGATTCCAATTCCAGGGCGTTCCCGTTAGCGATTCTGCGCACCTGGAGATTGCGAACCTTGTAACTAACCTGTTTCTACGAGTTATTACGTTAAGATTATTGGGAATGGAAATACTTATTGCTTGTGAAATTAGCGTGAGAAGATTAGGGTCGCTACCGACTCGAACCATGCAACTAATCAAAGGTTTGGCCGAGTCGGAAAATAAATTATTTTGATCACAAACCAAAAACTCATAAAAATGCATACGTCGTGATATCGCTCATAGAGGATGCGATGTAATTAATTGCCCTTGCACTGTTCATGAGAATCAAACACTAGAATAAACTAGAAAATGCATGAACACTGTGCATAAGATCAGCCCCCAGCAACACATCTGAAAACAAGACTTAATCTAAAGCATTCGTTTTAAAATAAAAGGGGAAACTAATCACTGGACCTGTTGTAAGGAAACGCGTTGGATGTGCTAACGGGAAAGCTATGAGGTGAGTGGCTTAGGTTCAAAAACGTAACCTCGGGGTACAAGAGAAAATTGTGGATAAAATCATTTATTTCTAAGATATAGATGTGAGGCATGTACACAATTCCTGACAACATTAATTCCTAAAACATTAAAGAAAAGCATCGATAAATTCAACGTTACAATCTACACCTAACCGAGTGCTCACTTCTTACCGACACCTTTGTGTGGCTCTCTTCCGGTGGATCCAAGTGTGCTATAGAAATGTACTAAAAGTAAAATCTGCCAAAGTTTTGCATTCCTTGCTGCGACAAGGCAAAGCAATCTTTCAGAGTTGAAAAGCGAGACGAAAAGCTAACAGCTCTCCTCGCACCAAGTAACAACGCGCTACGTGGTCAGTCTAACTCACCCTTCTTCGACTGGAGCACAGCTCTGGACGCTTCCCGTACCGGCGGCAGACTGCCTCCCTTTTTCTTCTCCAGCCCCTTCCACGCTCCACGTGGCCCGGAAAACCCAAAGATGCCATTTCCGCTACCAACCTAACGCAGGTGGATTTCTCACAAGTAGCGCAAACCTCTTTGCCTACCTGACCACTACGAGAGTTGGCCATTCTGTACAACTGCTGCTGAACCTCTACGACTATCACAGACTTTCTACAGTAGACTACGCTACCGTCTAGCAAGTGACACACAACCACATTCATTCAGTACACCACTGTGAGAGTTATGAGGAAAGATAAACAAGGAAAAGAAAGAGAAATGCTAGTGAAAATGGGCTACCGAACTAATGAAAGGTGGCTACAGCACCCTTTCAACCTCTTTGGCGCCCGCCCCCCCTGGCGTCAGTTTCGTGAACGGCTACTGTTACGTGTGTTGTGAGAGGGAATGAGCGGACGAATTTCACCCGGCTCTCCTACCCCGCTGGTTCCTGTCCGGACCGCGCCACCCTCCAAAAGCTTGCTGATTCTGTTCCCGGCCCCGCCAGTGACGGCCGTAGTGCCGCACATTATCCCCTGCTCGGCTCTGGCGCCCGTAATTTCCGGGGTCAGACTGACGTGCTCTCTCCTGTGTCCCTCCCCGTGGACCGTGACGCTCAGCGTGCCAATCCTTGTTCGTATGCAACAGCAGGTTGTTGCTGTCATTGTTTTTGCGTTTATCCCTTACACTGTGCGTCTCATACATCAATTCCAGCTCGCTAAGTAGACATTTGAAAGTTTGAATCTGGTCTCCCCACCTGTCGGCGAGTGCTTGTTGGTACTGGAGCTATGAGAAACGGAAAAGAATAATTTCAGACGGGCTGCAGGGTGTGTCGAGAACTGGTTCTTCTTTAATAACGACTCGAACATTTTCACCTGTCGTTAATATCCTGAAGATTCGACTTCAGGCCACATCATAATCTCCTGTTTTGCTGTGTCCTGCACTTCTCGTGACCAATAGGTAGCGAGAAATGCTTCCTTAAACTCTTCGAATATACTGCACTTTACCGCGACATCTCGCATTTTTTCGGCAGCTGTTCCCTCAATAGGTGCGCAGATATATTCCAGCTTCGTGCTGAGGGGCCATGAAGATGGTAACGATCGGGTTGAAACGTCCCCTTAGAAAAATCAATGAATGATTGTGCTGATAAACCTCTTACGTTATTTGCTTTTCAAACAGCTGAGCAAAACCGAACGTACTCAGACATTACTCTCTTCACTTATTCTGATCAACACTAAACTGACACGCACTATTTTTAGCGCAATGCAATCTGGCTTTCAATAATCCCCACAAAAGAATGGTCGTGACTAACAATAAAGTATACCTTTCATGAATCACTTACCTCACAAAAATCTTCGTTACTCACACTATTGCAACACAGCGTGCGCCAATACTGCCAGCTAAATAAAAGATTCTAACTGCTGAAGGCACTAACTACTGATAGGCATAGTTAGCAAATGAATGATTTTGATAGCGAACAAACAATGTACACTACTGGAAATGAAAAAAAGAACACATTGACACCGGTGTGTCAGACCCACCATACTTGCTTCGGACACTGCGAGAGGGCTGTACAAGCAATGATCACACGCACGGCACAGCGGACACACCGGGAACCGAGGTGTTGACCGTCGAATGGCGCTAGCTGCGCAGCATTTGTGCACCGCCGCCGTCAGTGTCAGCCAGTTTGCCGTGGCATACGGAGCTCCATCGCATTCTTTAACACTGGCAGCATGCCGCGACAGCGAGGACGTGAACCGTATGTGCAGTTGACGGACTTTGAGCGAGGGCGTATAGTGGGCATGCGGGAGGCCGGGTGGACGTACCACCGAATTACTCAACACGTGGTGCGTGAGGTCTCCACAGTAAATCGATGTTGTCGCCAGTGGTCGGCGGAAGGTGCACGTGCCCGTCGACCTGGGACCGGACCGCAGCGACGCACGGATGCACGCCAAGACCGTAGGATCCTACGCAGTGCCGTAGGGGACCGCACCGCCACTTCCCAGCAAATTAGGGACACTGTTGCTCCTGGGGTATCGGCGAGGACCATTCGCAACCGTCTCCATGAAGCTGGGCTACGGTCCCGCACACCGTTAGGCCGTCTTCCGCTCACGCCCCAACATCGTGCAGCCCGCCTCCAGTGGTGTCGCGACAGGCGTGAATGGAGGGGCGAATGGAGACGTGTCGTCTTCAGCTATGAGAGTCGCTTCTGCCTTGGTGCCAATGATGGTCGTATGCGTGTTTGGCGCCGTGCAGGTGAGCGCCACAATCAGGACTGCATACGACCGAGGCACACAGGGCCAACACCCGGCATCATGGTGTGGGGAGCGATCTCCTACACTGGCCGTACACCTCTGGTGATCGTCGAGGGGACACTGAATAGTGCACGGTACATCCAAACCGTAATCGAACCCATCGTTCTACCATTCCTCGACCGGCAAGGGAACTTGCTGTTCCAACAGGACAATGCACGTCCGCATGTATCCCGTGCCACCTAACGTGCTCTAGAAGGTGTAAGTCAACTACCCTGGCCAGCAGGATCTCCGGATCTGTCCCCCATTGAGCATGTTTGGGACTGGATGAGGCGTCGTCTCACGCGGTCTGCACGTCCAGCACGAACGCTGGTCCAACTGAGGCGCCAGGTGGAAATGGCATGGCAAGCCGTTCCACAGGACTACATCCAGCATCTCTACGATCGTCTCCATGGGAGAATAGCAGCCTGCATTGCTGCGAAAGGTGGATATACACTGTACTAGTGCCGACATTGTGCATGCTCTGTTGCCTGTGTCTATGTGCCTGTGGTTCAGTCAGTGTGATCATGTGATGTATCTGACCCCAGGAATGTGTCAATAAAGTTTCCCCTTCCTGGGACAATGAATTCACGGTGTTCTTATTTCAATTTCCAGGAGTGTATTTACCTTAATATCGTTTAAAAGTCATTATATATATATATATATATATATATATATATATATATATATATATATATATATATATATATATATATATATCAATTCATGACATGTCTCTGATGGACACACGTCCAGATCATCCGCTCTCAAAACTCCGTATCTCTCTTCCAACATCCACTACTGCTGGTGGCTCGCCTCCAACTGCGCAACGCTACGCGCTGTTAACAGCCAACTGCCCACCACTACAATAGCAAATATTCCAACAATGCAAACCAGCCACAGACTGCACACAGCACAGTCAGTGATTTTCATACAGAGCGCTACGTGGCGTCACCAACATAAAAACCCAAACAACCTACTTACAGGGTGAATGGTCCAATTCCAGTTTTAGGATGTAAGTCGTCTCCATTTTCCCTAAAGTTTTTAAATTTTAGGACGGACACGGTATTTGGTCCAGATGGTGGGACACCTCGTGTCCTCTGTGGCCGCCACATCTACCAAAATTCTCTGCAGACGTGTCCGGCATTATCTCGCCCATCGGCTGAGAGGCATCGCGTGACTGCGCCCAGCACTCTGCAGAAGACTTGGCTTGTGTCGCTCTGCTCTGCGAACCACCCGATGACTTCACCCGTGCCACAGAAGTTTCACAGCTACGTAACTGTACTGCCGCTCAAGGTCTCCAAGTCTTTGTCTTCAACTTTTCCTCTACTTGAGCTAGTCGATCGTTTTCTTTGGCAATATTCTCCGTGTTGGCCATGACTGCCTTATGTCCGTGCACCAAGGCTTTCAAACTTTTGTTTGCCGCGGAGAACCGTCGTCTTTCTCGGATGTCAGCAGCAAAAGCGATCTTCTTCTCACCTGCTGTCTCTCTCTACTGGAGCAAGAGGAGCGTCTTTGTTCGCCTCCGTCCCGAGTTTCCGTACATCAGAAAGTTTTGCCGGAAACCCGTCCATGCGTTCACTAACCTGCTCCTTTAATGTGATCACCTCACGCTCTCTTTCAAATTCCAATTCTTCTGCCTCCTCCGTTTTCTTTCTAATTCTTCTACCTCCTGTTTCCGCCTCCTTTCAAAATGACCTCTTAAGCTGACATACGAGAGCGATGACTGGGTCAGTTTCCGGCTCATAACGCGTTCCTGCCATTAGCGAAGCCGCCCCTGATTCCCGAGCGCTGCTTCATTGGCGGCGCACTGAGCGCCTGCCTTCTATCTCCCTTTCCGAATTTCTACTCGTAACTAATGCGTCTGAACGGCCGCAGTCGTCTCCATGCTCAGACTCGTCACCACTGTTCATTCCCTGTTCTGATCCTGCGTCACCTGTCGGTACCGAGTGCCCTATCACACGTGCTTGGGCCTGACTGCTCCTCGGGAAACTCGACCAGCAAGTCACCAGAAGGGTTGACGTCACCGCTGTTAGCGTGTTCCATCGTATTTCCCGTGTATGCTAGACTCTGACCACGAAGTAACTTCGCCTAAGTCCAACTCAACATTCACGACATCGTAGAATAAAAGAGAAAGTATTTTGAATGACCCAAAAAGAGAGCAAAAACGGAACACAAAACAATAGCTATGCGTACGTAAGAACACCTAATAATATCTGACTCTGGAATTTTTTTTTCACGTTCGCACCAGCTTATAGTACCACCATGGGATTAAAATGAGGAATTGAAACATAAAAGAACAATACGAATGTAATTATGTACTGATTACTTCAAAATGGCTCTGAGCACTATGGGACTTAACTACTGAGGTCATCATCCCCTAGAATTTAGAACTACTTAAACCTAACTAACCTAAGGACATCACACACATCCATGCCGGAGGCATACTGATTACTGTTGTCAGAGGAAACCGAGGGGAAAATTCGATCCTGGCAAGGGTGCCAATATGCAGGCTAGTCTATCGTGGTGGCAGTTCTCCGTATGCCAAATGACTAAAAAGTCGTTACCATCAGACCCAAGAGGTGTCACAATTATCGATAGCGCAAGGAAATCTGACATTAAGCAGCGGCCTCTGTGTGCATCACCCCTGATTTGGCGTACTACACATAACATTAATTTAATTGCTTCAAACCCACAACAAAATAAATGACATCGTAGGAAATGAGAATGGATGTCATTAAAAAATTAATAACAACGACCAACGTTATCACAAAGGGATTTATTAAGTACTATGAGCGTCAAGAGAGAACAAACATATAAACAGAAACTTCAGCTGTGTAACATTTCATTAACACGAACTCAGGGTGGTTGGCAAAAGACTTGTGGAACATAACTGGAATTTTCGTGTAAAGGAGACTGGCTGCTGTGAGTGGAAGGATGCCAGTCCAGAGAAGCACACTCGCTGCATCGTTCCACTGATTGGTCTCTCATGTCAAGATACAATTAAGCATGCAATGGACACTGGGAGTGACTGCTGCGAATGAAAGGCTGCTATGAAAACAGATGGTCGTGAAAACGATTGATAGGTTCCTCGAAGCTGCACAACGTTACCAATAGAGCCGGTGCAAGACGAGGCGCTGTCGTCTGCGTCCGAGTGTTGTCGAAGTGGCGTACTGCGGGAGATGACCCCACGTCCGCTGCTGATTTTCTCACGTCTACAAAAACGTAAAGTTTTGGTTGGATGTCGGGAAGTCTTTGCAACTAACTTCTCTCTCTGTAGAAACGGAAGAGCTCTAGCGACTGTACTCTGCAACAGTCGAGAAGCAATTTCCCCTCTCCCTTTTACTCAAAACATTCCAAAAAACATCTGTCCCCCCATCCCCCGATGTTCTTGAATAAATATATCATGGCACAGCAGTGCTTACTGTGCCAATCATATTTTCTAGAAAGGGCACCCGATCTTACTCAACCACTCACAGCAGTACAGTACACATTCTGTTCTCCGAGAAAAAAAGACACAATGCCTGGAGGTCCTGCAGCCAAACGCTGGCGCATTTCACAAGATTACGGGTGTTTCCTCGTGAAAAGAAGCTCCGTCTCGTCCTTAAAACGATTTAATGGGCGCCGTTTTGGCGGGGCGCAGTGGCATCTAAGAAACGCGATATCCAGAGACATTCATCGCCCCAAGGTGCGCTGTGCTGGTGGTAAACACATTAGCCGGGCGCCAGTCAGACGCCGCTTCACCTGGACCCGGACACGCAGAAAGGAGACAGACTTCCACACCGCGTCCACTCGCCCACACAGCGATTAGGCCAATGCCTCAGTTTCTAAAGCAGTGTCGCTTCGCATTCAGCCACGGCGTTCCCACCTTGTTGCTCCGCGCTAGCGGAACAAGGCCGGCCTGCAGAATGCCCTGCCAGACCCACGGCCCGTTTCAGTGACTCCAGGGGAATCTGGCTTGCTGCTCGGGGACGTTCTAAAGCGACCCCTAATGCAATGGTCACCTCCAGCGTACACAAATCTGTCTCTATAGCCGAGTTTAATTCTGCTACTACTACTCAAGTCATGCAAGTACTGTGAGATCTATCAGTGGTTTACACTAACACTAATAGTCCACGAGATTAATATCAATCAGGGAAAATTTCGATACACCAAAAGTGAATCAACAGTGTGTGTTTTTTTCGTAATTGGAGTTCTTTATTTCAGCTCACAGATTCCGTTAAAACGACTACTATGTTTTTCAAATTCTTTTTCTGTTTTGTTACAGCCGGCATGTACGATATTCGGCAGTTGGTCGCTGAAAGAGGATCGGTTGATGTGGTTGTTCAGCCTCCTCAGACCCGGCTATTGTTCCATCAGCAGATCAGGCGTGTGGGTATATAATTTAATGTTCAAAGCATAACATGTAAGCTTTCACGGCCGGCGACTTCATTAATTAAAACTTCCGGGCTGAATTGCCGTGTTCCATATATAAAACTGCTTCTCCTTATCACCGCATTCTGCCAATGAAATCAGGCCAGGATATTACGTAAAGCCAAGCCACCCAGCAGCAATTTATCCTTAGGAGAAAGGAAAGCGTTACGGGAGATCAATAAGGACACGAATATTATTTTACTTACTGCTGATAAGGGTAATGCTACTGTCGTGCTGCAGAGTGAGTATTATCATAGAAAGATCAGTGACGTCTTGTATCCTACCACCTATAACAAACTGAAAAAGAACACTACAACGAAAGTGTTAAGTGCTACCCAGCGATTAATAAAAAGCTCTTCCATTCCTACAGAAGATAAAAAATACCTTTGCAAAACGGAAGCTTACCCTTCTAGACTGTATGGGTTACCTAAGTTACCTAAGATACACTAGGCCAAGGTCCCATTGAGACAGATAGTAAACGCCATTCGGGCTTCTACTCAAGAGCTGGGTAGATATCTTGCTTCTTTGTTGCAACCGTATATAGGTAAAACTGGCACTCGTATTAAAAATTCCATGCATTTTATCGAAAAACTGAGGGAGATCACAGTTAGTCCAAGTGTTATCCTTGTCAGTTTCGATGTAGTATCTCTGTTCACCATGGTCCCTGTTGACGAAGCTCTTTCTTACATAGCTGATATGTTTCCTACTGATATAATAGCTTTGTTTCGACGTGTTCTATCCTCGACTTATTTTCAATATAACAACGAGTTTTATGAACAAATTGACGGGGTGGCCATGGGTAGCCCTCTGAGCCCTGCTATTGCTAATCTATTTATGGAATTTTTCGAACAAGTGCTGCAGTCGGAAAAAAAATCCCTTTGAAATGGTATCGACAACTTTGTGACATGGAATCAGTCTGAAGAGGAACTGAGTGATTTTTTGGTGCACATAAACAGTTTCAATCCAAAGATACAATTCACCGTGGAGAAAGATAGTAATGTACAACTAAAATTTTTTGGATGTATTGATTATTAAACGGGCAGATGGGACTTCAGGGCACAAGGTTTTTAGCAAAGACACACACGCCGATCGTTACCTACATAAGAATTCGAATCATCATCCTAGGCAGAAGAGAGGAGCCATAAAAACTTTAGTGGACAGGGATAATAACATCTGAGAGCCAATTTATTTCCAAGAGGAATTAAGCCACTTGCGAACGGCTTTCAAGAGAAATGGGTACACTGACAACGAAATAGATCGATCACTCCATCCTAGAAAAAAAGTGTCCGACAATATACGGCAACAACAACAGTCGGCTGCAGAAGTTTTTCTTCCATTTATTCATACCATCACGGACCGTATTGGGAAAGTTTTGGCCAAATTTCAAGTGGGGACAATCTTTCAACCTACCAAGAAAATTAGTGAAAGTTTAAGATCGGTGAAAGACGCATGGCGACCCTTAGCTACCCCAGGTGTGTATAAAATTCCGTGTAGGTGTGGCATGGTTTATACTGGAACAACTAAAAGGAGTGTTAATACTCATCTAACGGAACACAAAAGGAACTGTAGATTGGAACAAATTGACAAATCAGCTGTAGCGAAACACGTTTACAAAGACAATGATCACGAAATAAAATTTAGTGAGACAAACGTGATAGCTAGGACTTCACATTATTATACCTGCATGTATAGAGAAGCTATAGAAATCTGCAAGCACGAAAATTATTTTAATAAAAAAGAAGAAGGTTTAAAACTAGACAAGATATGGCAGTCGACTCTGTACAATCGAGAAAGATGGCACTAGCCAGGGATAGCTTTAAAGTCGAAAGCACGTGATGAGTGGTGGCGCCATCTAAGCGCTCTATATAAGCGGGACTTCCAGCGCCCAGCAGCCAGTCGCCGACTCACCTCAGAAGATGTTGCCCGTAGTAGGCAACGAAACTCAGGAAGGAGAAGAAGTTTTATATATGGACCACAGGAAATCAACCCGGAAGTTTTAATTAATGTTAGTGTTCAAAGTTTCGTAATATAATTCTCACTAGAGGAAGTGTACAGTTCTTGTTCGTGTTACAGTATGGGACTTCAATGAGACTGAGAGGTTAGTTGAGAGGTACGGCAGTGACCAGCCTCCTTCACAGCTGTCACGTGAGTGCATGAAGAATTACGTTTTGTTGCATGCATTTTAGAAAAAAAGGTTTCCAGCTCTTATTTTTTTGTTGTCCATGTTACATCACCCACAACTCATCACGAGTGACAGCTCCTTCAACCCCAGCCCCCGTGGCAGAGTAGATGGAGGAAATGGTGTGCAAGTGGGGCTACTGTCACCCCCAGCTGCCCTCCAAGAGTGGGTAGAATGCGTCCCAGAAGACAGTGAGGCTTCGGAAGGCATTATGTCTTGGAGAGATGAGGAATTAGGCAATTATCTACACTACATGTATATAACCGGTATTCCTTCGTTCTTCACAGCAGCAGCAGGTGCGTTTACATATATACCTGTTCTCCTCCTGTGTCTTCACAGTCACACCATCATAGTTCACTGTGGTGTGGGTACAGTAGCAGACGATGGCGCCAAGCAAAATGTGGCCCCTTCAGGAATTATTTATTTTATAACTGAAGACCTGTTACATGATGTTTTAAAACAGGTCGCACATCTTAAAATTTTCGTTTTTCATATTTTTTGTAGTTTTTTTGTTTTGTTTCTGTCTACAAGAGGAGAGAACTGTTAGTGCTATCACCGCTTCTGACTGGCAGTGAATACCTCAGAATGGTTTCTTCGAGCTGCTGGCCGCGAGTCACAAGAAAAATGTTTAGTTAGTAATAAAGCAATATTATTATTATTGTGGTCTTCAGTCCTGAGACTGGTTTTATGCAGCTCTCCATGCTACTCTATCCTGTGCAAGCCTCTTCATCTCCCAGTACCTACTGCAGACTACATCCTTCTGAATCCGCTTAGTGTATTCATCTCTTGGTCTCCTTCTACGATTTTTACCCTCCACGCTGCCCTCCAATGCTAAATTTGTGATCCCTTGATGCCTCAGAACATGTCCTACCAACCGGCCCCTTCTTCTTGTCAAGTTGTGCCACAAACTCCTCTTGTCTCCAATCCTATTCAATACGTCCTGATTAGTTATGTGATCTACCCATCTAATCTTCAGCATTCTTCTGTAGCACCACATTTCGAAAGCTTCTATTCTGTTCTTGTCTAAACTATTTATCGTCCACGTTTCACTTCCATACAAATACTTTCAGAAACGACTTCCTGACATTTAAATCTATACTCGATGTTAACAAATTTCTCTTCTTCAGAAATGCTTTCCTTGCCATTGCCAGTCTACACTTTATATCCTCTCTACTTCGACCATCATCAGTTACTTTGCTTCCTAAATAGGAAAATTATTCACTACTTCAGGTGTCTCATTTCCCTATTTAATTCCCTCAGCATCACCTGACTTAATTCGACTGCATTCCATTATCCTCGTTTTGCTTTTGTAGCTGTTCATTTTATACCCTCCTTTCAAGAAACTGTTCATTGCATTGAACTGCTCTTCCAAGTCCTTTCCTGTCTCTGACAGAATTAATAAAGCAATATCTTTGCTAATACTGTGCATTAACTTGTGCATGACTGGGTGCTTTCTCGGCTACATGGCCAGCACCTCACACTTATTTGCTGTTACGCCTCGTCTGCCTTCTCCTCGTGCTCCTCTTCAGTGTCGCTGTTTTCGTTGTCACTGGGAATATCGCTGCCCACCCCCTGGGCATTGCTGTTACGTTGCATACAGACGTGTCTGCTGCATCATGTCTGCAGGTGTTGTCTTCGAAACAGCTCACTAGGCACACCTCATCGTGCTGGACGGTAGTTGCAGCTGGCTGTGCCGCCGCCGCCCCCGCCGTCCCGCTCTGGCGCCTGTGGCGGACACCACCGCCGCTGCAGCGCTAGCCGTCTGCGATCGCCTCAGGCCGTGTGCTCTTTCTGCGGCATCGGAGACCAACAGCAGCGTAACGGAGCAGGCGGCGCTGCTCTACGTGGTAGTCGTGCGTCGTCCCCGCCCAGGTAGTCTCGGTGGGGCGCTGAAGGGTCTTACATACTCAACTGCCCCGCAGTCGCAGTGCTTCTGTGGTTGTCACCAGTACCCCCCCCCCCCCCCTAATAGTGATCAGCTGTAGGTCAATAATAGGGTCCTCTCCGCTACAACATACAACTAACCACAAGGTTAGTAATGTCATCACAGACAAACTATGAGTGAGGACGCTTTCAGCAAGCGAATCGCATTTTCACGAATTGGGAACGCACCAGGGTCGCTACAAAGGCCCCCTATGGTTTCACAGAGCTCCTTCCCCCTGCTGGAGATAGAGCTCACTCAGCTTCTCAAGCATGCACGGTACCCCTGCACTAAATGCAGTGCTGTGCTGTGCTCCAAGCTCACGCATCGCCCCCCCCCCCCCCCCCCCCAAAGAAGTCAGTGCTGCACGGGAGACCAGCATCATCTACGTCTGGTGGACAAATGGAGTTGTGTCACAAAACATGCCGATCGCTATGTGGTTTGAAGATTTCACCTCGAGTGCCATATGAGACAAGCTTTCTGAGATGGGAAGCTCGCGTAAAGCAGTCGACCGAGTAATACCCCTCGACATCCACGTGCATGTCTGTGATCCAGTCATTGGCGGATCCAGCTATATCGCGCTTCATCGAGATGTAGAGCTCCATCGGCATGTACCACCCAAGAATGCTTTCATTAAAGTCGAATATGAGTCAGGTCAGTTTTGCTCTGTGTGGTCACGCCTGGCCTGCAACAGAAATATTGGTTCAAATGGCTCTGAGCACTATGGGACACAACTGCTGAGGTCATCAGTCCCCTAGAACTTAGAACTACTTAAACCTAACTAACCTAAGGACAACACACACATCCATGCCCGAGGCAGGATTCGAACCTGCGTTCGTAGCGGCCGGCTGACAGAAATATTGAACAGAATCCAGAGCACACAACTTGATACGGTAGAGATATTGACGTTTGTTGATTTTATAACTGTGACGGTATTCAGTTCCCTGTTAAACCCAAGTATATCTAAATTTGAGACGCAGAATGCCGATATATCGGTTCATGCTTATACCCTAGATGAGTGCATGTCAGATGAAGGTAAAGTTTCGAACAGAGTTGTCAGACCCGCCCATTTCCCGGAATTTTCAAATCAGCGTAGGACGAACATTGTTATCCTCAGACAAGGAAAATTACGAGAAAGGTAATTATCATCACTGCTGGATCACGGATATCTCCCACCTTCTGTCATTGTATATCAAATTGATTGTTCCACCAGGAAACCGGTGCGTGTTTTAAAGCCTACCGAGGAAAACAGTTTGAGAGTGCCCATCGCAAGGAGCGACGCCCGTCTGTCGTCTACGCTAGTTTTGATCGCCCCGTCGCTCCTGTGAAGGCCGCCATTTCGCCTCCAAAACATGCTTCACAGAAAAACCGTACCATATGCGGCAGTGTTTGAAGTTCAATGTTTATATGACTCAAGTCTTAACTGTCGCAAATCATATGCCAGGGATAATGCTCCTATTCGGTTGCCGATTGAGCTCGAGAACTTTCATGGAAGATTGACAAGCTTTGCACGACCAACATTCTCACGACCAAGTCAAAGGAGAGCAATGGTGTTCACTACGTGGCGGGTGGCTGTGCTCAGCCGTTGGACTGGAAAGCGCAGACTGCTCGCAGGGATCGTTATCATCGGACTAGCAAGTCCTGCCCTGCTGCCCGGAACATATGCAACTTGAAGTATTAGTTACCACTACCCATACCGGTCTATTTCCACAGTTTAAGTGGGTATGATGCCCACTATAATTGAGTATTTAGCCAATTTCGGTGTAGAGAACGATAGGGTCAGTGTCCTAACTGATAGTCCAGAGAAATATATTTGATTTGCCAAACGAATGACGCCAAGAATTTTGCTCGCCTTCCTGGACTCTCTACGCTTTATCCATGCACCACTTCAGAAACTTGTTGAAACATTGCGTCAGCGTGGTATGCACATCATCCAAGCTGCTTATCCTGATAACACAAGGTTTCAGCTTGTAACAAAGAAGGAGTATTCCCATTTGAGTACCTGAATTGTATGCGAAAACTCAAAGAAATCAGGTTACCTAACATAATTGTCTTCGAGAAATCCCACAGGCGATGCCATATCGGACGCAGGGTATGAGTGTGGTGTGAATTTTTGACAGGAATTTAACTTGCCAAATGTGCCAAATTTGGGCGAGTATGTAAGAATTTGCATGGACACTGCCGTGAATTCGATCGTTGATTCGAGAAATTCAGGAGTATATTGATGACCACATGTTCTCTAGACCCTGCCTTTTAGTACAGCTGTATAGCCAGCGTTGTCGTGGCACGCCGGGCTCAAGAAAACAAAGGTCAGCGTCCAACTGTTGACTGATCCTGACGTGCTTGTTTTCCTTGACTCTGGGGCGGGGGTCTGTGAGGAACTTTGCCAATGTGTCCGTAGACATGCCAAGGCATGTAACGCACGTGTGGATGAAAGGTTCATTGCATCCGACGATTCGAGCCACATTGTGTATTTAGGCGTCAACAACTTGTGTGGGTATGCCATGCAGCAATGAGTAGTGCTGGGAGAGTTTCGATGACTGTCCGATGACGAATATGTCTGATTAGGTGATACTTTCAGCACTAGTGATATTGTGGTGGCTGATTCTGGTGTATGATATATTCTGGAGGCAGACCTGGCATACCCCAATAGTCTGCATGTTGCGCAAAGCAATTTACCTCTATATCTACAATACATACTTCTACAGGGTGGCACCACCCCGTACTAAGGAACGATACATTATTTTCTACTATAATCTCCAGCAGTGTCTTGATTTAGCGATGGAGCTACTTGTTCTTAGGCCCACTATCTCCTTCAACCATTCTCCCTGGTTGAAGGAGTATATTGATTTGAATGCAAAAGAGGTGGCATCCGCGAAAAACTATTTTGAAATAGATTTCTTTAAATTGATGACTAATGCTATTTTCGATGAGACGATGGAGACTTAGAGAAGACAGCGCGAAATTCTTCTTGCGTCGTGTTGTAATGGACGTTATAACTTAAACAACTGTATCGCCAGAGCAAATTTCGAACGGTTCACCGTATTGACCAAGAACTTAGTTGCTGTGGAGATGGCGCACATTGCAGTACATTTCATGAAACCCGTCTATGTGTGGTTGTGCATACTATACCTATCCAAACGTGTACCACTTTACTGTGAATTTTCTATATTTCGTTGATTCAAACGTACTTTATATGGATACAGACAGCTTCATTTATTGGGGGAAAAACTGAAATCCATGTTAAGCAATGAGATGCCACACTCAAGAACCCAACACATCTTTGTACACGCCTGATAATCTTTACAGCATTGTTCTGTAGAGTAAGAATGTTATCGGCCTCATAAAAGACGAGGCGAACAGGTCACCGATTGTGGAATTTGTATGTCTGTGATCCAAGATGTCTTCATATCACACATTGGAAAGTGCATAGTGGGACATCAAGGTCCTTCAAGATCGAAGACTGTTTGAAGTTGCTGTATGGTGACGATCGCAGTGCTCCACCACAGCTGCCTCAGATGGTCCAGAAAACCAGTAGTCAGTCTCGAGGACATGAGGTGTACACTGTGCTACAGTCTAAAATTGGCTTGTCAGCTCATGACGATAAGCGAGTCATTTGTGATGACAGGGTTGAACTCGCCTGTACTCACACTATCAGCTTGATGAGAGTCGTCCCTGGATGAGGGAAAGAGTGCGAATGTGTAAATGTCGTTGTTGCATGTATGTGGAATAGTATGGCTCGTTTATCATGGTGTAAATATTTATAAGTGTGTGTGTATTTGTGTAAAATAAAAAAAATATGTCGACACCGTGTTTGGGTTACGCGCTATGCGCATTTGTAAACATATGAACAAATTGTGTTTTAAAACGGAAATATGTACAGATGTATAGTTATCATGTAAATAACCACTGCACATCACGCTTCCAGTTCTTTCACTATGTTGCCATCCTGTGAGAATATGCACCCTAAGTACTTGAAACCGTCCACCTGTTCTAGCTTTGTTCCTCCTATTTGGCACTCAATCCGTTTATATTTCTTTCCCACTGACATTACTTTCGTTTTGGAGATGCTAATCTTCATACCATAGTCCTTACATTTCTGATCTAGCTCTGAAATATTACTTTGCAAACTTTCAATCGAATCTGCCATCACAACTAAGTCATCCGCATATGCAAGACTGCTTATTTTGTGTTCACATATCTTGATCTCACCCAGCCAGTCTACTGTTTTCAACATATGATCCATAAATAATATGAACAACAGTGGAGACAGGTTGCAGCCTTGTCTTACCCCTGAAACTACCCTGAACCATCAACTCAATTTACCGTCAACTCTAACTGCTGCCTGACTATCCATGTAAAGACCTTTAATTGCTTGCAAAAGTTTGCCTCCTCATCCATAATCTCGTAGAACAGACAATAACTTCCTCCTAGGAACCCGGTCATATGCCTTTCCTTTGGAAAGAAATGATTATTAGATCCAAATTGTATCTTAATACCTATATTGTAAGCTCATGAAGTAAACTGTAATCTCAAGAACTATATTGTATCTCATGAATCAAATTGTTTCTCAAGAACAATGTTGTAACGCCAAGAATCGAATTGTAATCCTGTGAACCAAATTGTATCTGAAGAACTAAATTCTAATCTCAAGAACTAGACTGTATCTCATGAACCAAACTACAAATAGCAAAAACAGCCAAAAAGTGTGGTAACGATTTTGTTTTTGTTAATTAAATCCTCTTAGACGCAATTTAGTTCTTCAGATTGTAGTTTGATTGTAGTATGATGTGCAGGAGACAAATGACATTAGTTTTGAACATTAGTGCTATAAAGTAGGTGAAATTTAAGCTGGATCACAATGAAATATATGTGATGGTTGCATTTACGAACCATCCTGCATTTTCTAAGCTGTTCAAATCCTAGAAACAGAGACAAATGTTTTAAGAGTTTATGATACACCCACACTATGTGTATCGTCAGTGTCGACCCCATTAAGCATATACCATATCTCACGAAACAGGAACGCATTACATGGGAGCTTGGATCCCACTGCAGCATTACCATACTTTTTCTTAAATTCCCTCTCCAGATGTATGAAGCTCTTGCATGAGAGAGTTAAAGCATCCTGGTGCTAAATGACTATCCTGACTTCATTGTGCTTGTTAAATGTGGCTGAAGCATAAGGTTTATGCGAGAAATATTCCTGGTGTATCATGATCCACCGGACTACTTACGTCGAACGACGTCATTGCGAGGTTCCATATCTACTGATTTAAGAAACTCATAGTTACCACATGTTGTCACGTTTCTTTTCTGCTGTGAAGTGCCACGCTGTGGCTTGTGGCAGCCTTCATTGGCCATATATGGGTGCAGGGAATGTGCTGACTGCTGCGACTCTCGACTGCTGAAGGCGCCACAACCACTTCCAGTGTCTGACAAGTTGGAGGTGGTTGTCGTTGACAGATCTCTGCACATTCAAGGTCACTGCCAATCCCATTTTAGATGCAGTCGTACAACGGTTTCCCGACCATGGAAGTCAACAAACTGATTATTCTTATCTACAATACGCAGTTCCAAATAGTCCAATGTCTGAACTGTTACTGGGAGGCATATAGCGTTGGTAGGGATGTCAACGACCTTACACCCAGTTCCTACTGATGGGAAGAATGAATCAGTCTATTGTTGAGATAGGAGTTTGTTACAATGTTACACTCTAACATGGATTGTGCGACAGGAAATAGTATATCCACAGCATGATATGATCTGTAAAATTTATTGGGATCCTTCTTCAAAGCTGTCCTTTTGTGAAACCCAGTAGCTCTCCCACTGAACCTTTGTGGTTAAAGTCAACCGTTGCATTTGATCTCTTTATTTCAAATTTATGTGTATTGATGTTTGCACATAGCACAATCCCTTTCCCACACTCTTTTAAAATGCCATTTAAATCGCCTATATCGTATGCATCAGGTTCTATTTCCACAATTTCTATCCTAACATTATGTAGTTTATTGTTAGTCTCTGCAAGATTTGGGATGCTAATGTATGCCTCCAGTTCAATCATAGCAATACTCTACTCTCTGTTGCTGAAATCAATCAGCGAGAAGTGATTCGAGTGTAATACTAACGGCCCTTCTTTTAAAGTTGGAGTATACAACTTTGCATCTCAACCTCGACTGACGATTGGATACTTATGCACCTCCTTATATAATTATATACATGTTACTTTGTAAACATTAAGAGGAACGTGGTGCGCAGATGTACACACAGGTAAGTACTGAAGTCTTGGAAGCGATGAAAATTGTAGAACAGACGTCCTCTGCAAGCAAAGTATCGCTGTAACTCTTGTGGTTGTTGCAGGTCTCCAAATGAGTCGAAATAGTAGGCAACATGTGCTTTTTCTTAATATATGCAACCCCAATGGGGTCCCCCAGCAACATCTGAATTCACGGTTCCACGTTCTCTTGTTTTCCACATAGTCTTTGGTGATGTATCCTGCATAAACACTCTTCAGAATCTTGGAGTGCTAAATTTTCCCCTAATAAAATTGAGCAGACCTGCATTTGTAAGTAGTCTATCCGGTGGATGACTTTTTTTTGTTTTTTGTTTTTTTGTGAAGAGATGGAAGCCTTTCTTGTGTGGTTTAAGGTATAGTGCTTTTCTGATGGCTGCTGCCTGCATCATGCAGTTACGGCTTCTTACTTCCCTTAGGTGCTCCAGAGGGTTCTGGACATTCTTGACTATTCTTGCAATAACTGCAGCACCACCAGCCAATGAACCTGTCACTAGGAGACCTGCGAGGGCAGGAATGAGGAAGGGGATGATTCCACCTGGCATCTTGGGTACCGGTAAAACCTCGAGTACTCGGTAATTTATGCTTCAGAGCACTTTTAGCCACATACATTGCTGTCAGGGTACAGTTTTTAAAACACCCCTGGCCTGGTTTCTCCTTCATCTTTGTCTTATTCTTCTTCAGTGCACGATGTGCAGTGATCATAACTCTCTTGAAATACACACCTAAGCCCATTTTAATTTTATCTTGCAAGGTGTTATCAACAACAAATGCTGCAATATAATGCCTAACATCGATGCCCTTCCCTTGCTTTTATCAGCCTAAGAGGCTAATCATTTGTGAAACTTTGCACCAGGTCCACAGTAGTTATACATCGGAATGTGTAATTCAACTGGAAGTTTGTCGCGCATACGAGCAACTCCCATAATGTGCCCATAATCGGGCAGGTAGGTTACAAAATTTAAAAAGGGAAATGGATAGGTTAAAGTTAGATATAGTGGGAATTAGTGAAGTTCGGTGGCAGGAGCAACAAGACTTTTGGTCAGGTGAATACAGGGTTATAAATACACAATCCAATAGGGGTAATGCAGGAGTAGGTTTAATAATGAATAAAAAAATAGAATTGCGGGTAAGCTACTCCAAACAGCATAGTGAACGCATTATTGTGGCCAAGATAGACACAAAGCCCATGCCTACTACAGTAGTTCAAGTTTATATGCCAACTAGTTCTGCAGATGATGAAGAAATTGATGAAATGTATGATGAGATAAAAGAAATTATTCAGGTAGTGAAGGGAGACGAAAATTTAATAGTCATGGGTCACTGGAATTCGTCAGTAGGAAAAGGGAGAGAAGGAAACATAGTAGGTGATTATGGATTGGGGCTAAGAAATGAAAGAGGAAGCCTTCTGGTAGAATTTTGCACAGAGCACAACTTAATCATAGCTAACACTTGGTTTAAGAGTCATAAAAGAAGGCTGTATACATGGAAGAAGCCTGGAGATACTAAAAGGTATCAGATAGATTATATAATGGTAAGACAGAGATTTAGGAATCAGGTTTTAAATTGTAGGACATTTCCAGGGGCAGATGTGGACAATGACCATGATCTATTGGTTATGACCTGTAGGTTAAAACTGAAGAAACTGCAAAAAGGTGGGAATTTAAGGACATGGGATCTGGATAAGCTGAAAGGACCAGAGGTTGTACAGAGTTTCAAGGAGAGAATAAGGGAACAATTGACAGGAATGGGGGAAAGAAACACAGTAGAAGAAGAATGGGTAGCTCTGAGGGATGAGGTAGTGAAGGCAGCAGAGGATAAAGTAGGTAAAAAGAAGAGGGCTGCTAGAAATCCTTGGGTAACAGAAGATATATTGAATTTATTTGATGAAAGGAGAAAATATAAAAATGTAGTAAATGAAGCAGGCAAAAAGGAATACAAACGTCTCAAAAATTAGATCGACAGGAAGTGCAAAATGGCTAAGCAGGGATGGCTAGAGGACAAATGTAAGGATGTAGAAGCTTATCTCACTAGGGGTCAGATAGATACTGCCTACAGGAAAATTAAAGAGACCTTTGGAGAGAAGAGAACCACGTGTATGAATATCAAGAGCTCAGATGGCAACCCAGTTCTAAGCAATGAAGGGAAGGCAGAAAGGTGGAAGGAGTATATAGAAGGTTTATACAAGGGCGATGTACTTGAGGACAATATAATGGAAATGGAAGAGGATGTAGATGAAGACGAAATGGGAGATAAGATAATGCGTGAAGAGTTTGACAGAACACTGAATGACCTGAGTCGAATCAAGGCGCCCGGAGTAGACAACATTCCATTAGAACTACTGATGCCCTTGGGAGAGCCAGTCATGACAAAACTCTACCAGCTGGTGAGCAAGATGTATGAGACAGGCGAAATACCCTCAGACATCAAGAAGAATATAATAATTCCAATCCCAAAGAAAGCAGGTGCTGACAGATATGAAAATTACCGAACTATCAGTTTAATAAGTCACAGCTGCAAAATACTAACGCGAATTCTTTACAGACGAATGGAAAAACTGGTAGATGCGGACCTCGGGGAGGATCAGTTTGGATTCCGTAGAAATGTTGGAACACGTGAGGCAATACTGACCTTACGACTTATCTTAGAAGAAAGGTTAAGAAAAGGCAAACCTACGTTTCTAGCATTTGTAGACTTAGAGAAAGCTTTTGACAATGTTGACTGGAATACTCTTTTTCAAATTCTGAAAGTTGCAGGGGTAAAATACAGGGAGCGAAAGGCTATTTACAATTTGTAGAGAAACCAGATGGCAGTTATTAGAGTCGAGAGGCATGAAAGGGAAGCAGTGGTTGGGAAAGGAGTGAGACAGAGTTGTAGCCTCTCCCCGATGTTATTCAATCTGTATATTGAGCAAGCAGTAAAGGAAACAAAAGAAAAATTTGGAGTAGGTATTAAAATTCATGGAGAAGTAGTAAAAACTTTGAGGTTCGCCGATGACATGGTAATTCTGTCAGAGAAAGCAAAGGACTTGGAAGAGCAGTTGAACGGAATGGATAGCGTCTTGAAAGGAGGATATAAGATGTACATGGACGATAACTAGTTTGGACAAGAAGAGAATAGAAGCTTTCGAAATGTGGTGCTACAGAAGAATACTGAAGATAAGGTGGATAGATCGCGTAACTAATGAGGAGGTATTGAATAGGATTGGGGAGAAGAGAAGTTTGTGGCACAACGTGACTAGAAGAAGGGATCGGTTAGTAGGACATGTTTTGAGGCATCAAGGGATCACAAATTTAGCATTGGAGGGCAGCGTGGAGGGTAAAAATCGTAGAAGGAGACCAAGAGGTGAATACACTAAGCAAATTCAGAAGGATGTAGGTTGCAGTAGGTACTGGGAATGAAGAAGCTTGCACAGGATAGAGTAGCATGGAGAGCTGCATCAAACCAGGACTGAAGGCAACAACAACAACATCATGTTTGTTATGTAACTGTGCTGGTTGTGCTATGTGCACCCCATTTCGTAGCAGATCATTCAACTTTTTTTGTTGCAGGAAAATAAACCATTTAACTAGTTTCAATCATACGATATAGTCTATGAGAAATACATGTGTAAAAGCATCCTGAAATTTCAGTGCCACTGCTATCCTTTAAGTTGTAAGCTCTGGGATTCGTTCTCTGCGCTTTGGAAATTGTGAATATCTCACTCGACTAGTTTTGGAGGTATGACTTCTTACATGCTGTCTTGTATTGGCAGATTACCTACATTAAATTTCTTTTTACATGAATCTGGCGTTTTAATGCGATATACTCCGTATCCATGAATCCACAATTACGAATATCGATTATAGTCATTTTTGTTGTGCTACAGTTGGTTTGATAATACTGTGCAGTTATTTCTGTTAAGATGTATTTTCATTTCCATAAGTCACGGAGGTTGAAATACATCCACATCTACTCTTGTACTGTCCTGTTCAGACGTTCCATTGCACCCACTTTCAGGTGGGTGAGTATTGAGTAATGTACTCCATAACTTTGCATCTTGGTCTTGAAATACCTGTTGAAATGCTTGCCACCATGATCAGGTTGAAGGTTGTCAGGACATCAATTAGTCCTAGGGTAGCAAATGGGAAGTTGCGGTACAGAAAATTGCCAGAGATCACCAGTGTGTGTGTGTGTGTGTTTATGTGTGTAGTGAGTGAAGTGTTGTGAAACAATGTGTGTATAGTGCGAGCAGAAACTGATAGTGAGATATGAGTGAAAAGTGAGGCATTACGTTATTTAATAAGTTATTTGTAAAAGAAGTATTGTATACCAAGAGTAAATCTAATTATTGTCTCTAACTAGAAGTCTATTTTAAATTATTCTAAGCTTGTAAATACTTTGACGTGTCCTGTAGCCTTGTGAAAAGAGATCTACGGACGAATAAAGCCACTACAACGACTAGTGCTGCTGCTACGACTGTCTGCAACCATCACTCAAACCCCACTGCAACAGCCCTCCCTGTTTTTGTTTAGGTGGTAACGCCCAGGTGAATTTGAAGTATGTATCAATGACCAGTAACATATATTTGAATTCATTATTCACATGCGAATATTTCTTCATGTTTGTAAAATCAGCCTGTAATAAATCATCCAAACCTTTAACCATAACATGCCTACAAAATTTTGTTTTGTCCACTGGTTTGTGCAGTTCTCAATCTCCTATGTCCTTTTTTATCTGATTACAACTGTCTCTCTAAGCTCTGAAATTACCCAAATAACCTCGTTCAAATAAACGGTAATACCAACAGCAGCTGATGCCATGAGCACTCAATCTATTAGCTCATTGGGATCATGGTAGTATACAGGTGGTCCATTGATCGTGACCGGGCCAAATATCTAACGAAATAAGCGTCAAACGAAAAAACTACAAAGAATGAAACTTGTCTAGCTTGAAGGGGAAAACCAGATGGCGCTATGTTTCGCCCTCTAGATGGCGCTGCCATGGGTCAAACGGATATCAACTGCGTTTTTTTTTTTTTTTTAAATAGGAACCCCCATTTCTTATTACACATTCCTGTAGTACGCAAAGAAATATGAATGTTTTAGTTGGACCACTTTTTTCGCTTCATGATAGATGGCGCTGTAATAGTCACAAACATATGGCTCACAATTTTAAACGAACTGTTTGTAACAGGTAGGTTTTTTAAATTAAAATACAGAACGTGGGTGGGTTTGAACAATTTATTTCGGTTGTTCCAATATGATACATCCACCTTTGTGAACTTATCATTTCTGAGAACGCATGCTGTTACAGCGTCATTACCTGTAAATACCACATTAATGCAATAAATGCTCAAAATGATGTCCGTCAACCTCAATGCATTTGGCAATACGTGTAACGACATTCCTCTCAACAGCGAGTAGTTCGCCTTCCGTAATGTTCGCACATGCATGGACGATGCCCTGACGCACGTTGTCAGGCGTTGTCGGTTGATCACGATTGCAAATATCCTTCAACTTTCCCCACAGAAAGAACTCCGGGGACGTCAGGTCCGGTGTACGTGCTTCGACGACCAATCCACCTGTCCTGAAATATGCTATTCAATACCGCTTCAACCGCACGCGAGCTATGTGCCGGACATCCATCATGTTGCAAGTACATCGCCATTCTGTCACGCAGTGAAACATCTTGTAGTAACATCGGTAGAACATTACGTAGAAAATCAACATACGTTGCACCATTTAGATTGCCATCGATAAAATTGGGGCCAGTTATCCTTCCTCCCATAATGCCGCGCCATACATTAACCCGCCAAGGTCGCTGATGTTCCACTTGTCGCAGCCATCGTGGATTTTCCGTTGCCCAATAGTGCATATTATGCCGGTTTACGTTACTGCTCTTGGTGAATGAAGCTTCGTCGCTAAATAGAACGCGTGCAAAAAATCTGCCATCATCCCGTAATTTCTTTTGGCCCAGTGACAGAATTGTACACGAGGTTCAAAGTCGTCGCCATGCAATTCCTGGTGCATAGAAATATCGTGCGGGTGCAAACGATGTTGATGTAACATTCTCAACACCGACGTTTTTGAGTTTACCGATTCTCGCGCAATTTGTCTGCTACTGATGTGCGGATTAGCCGCGACAGCAGCTAAAACACCTACCTGGGCATCATCATTTGTTGCAGGTCGTGGTTGATGTTTCACATGTGGCTGAACACTTCCTCTTTCCTTAAATAACGTAACTATCCGGCGAACGGTCCGGACTCTTCGGTGATGTCGTCCAGGATACCGAGGAGCATAGGTAGCACACGCCCGTTGGACATTTTTATCACAATAGCCACACATAAACACGATATCGACCTTTTCCGGAATTGGTAAACGGTCCATTTTAACACTGGTAACGTATCACGAAGCAAATACCGTCAGCACTGGTGGAATGTTACGTAATACCACGTACTTATACGTTTGTGACTATTACAGTGCCATCTATCACAAAGTGAAAGAAGTGGTCCAACTAAAACATTCATATTTCTTTATGTGCTATTCGAATATGTAATAAAAATGGGGGTTCCTGTTTTAAAAAAACGCAGTGGGTATCCGTTTGACCTATGGCAGCGCCATCTAGCGGGCCAACCATAGCACCAACTGGTTTCCCTCTTCAAGCTTGACGAGTTTCGTTCTTTGTAGTTTTTTTCGTTTGATGCTTATTTCGTGAGATATTGGGCCCAGTCACGATCAATGGACCACCCTGTATATATTGTGGGGGTTGACTGCTGACTATTTTGTGCTGGATGCCAATACCAACAACTATGCTACATTGAGCATAATATTCCTGTATATTGCACTGCGTCGGTTCCCTGTTTTCCTATGTACATCAGTCATTTGCAGTATTCCACCATGCATCTCCAGATCTTTGGGTGAATAATTTACAAATTTTGCAGTATTTAGGAAAATGAGATTCATTATGCCAGTTGTTCTTTGAAATTCCCTATCAACTATCTGTACTGTGTGTGTGTTTTTTTTTTTTTTTTTTTTTTTTAACTTACAGGCTGCATGCCAAAAATGTGCGGTTTTTCACCACTGAAACCGAATATTTTTTCTGTTCTATTATCGCAGTGGTGGTTAATGAAATCAGAGTTTTGCTGTCATTACTTTCTATCTCGATACAAATGTTCTAAATTTAACATTTCCTGAGTAGCCTTTTGTGCCACAGTGACCTTATGCGTTGTCAACATCTTGTTATGTACTAAACAGACTTCTTCGCAGGATGCGCTTTATACACACCCTGCTCAGTTCTGTCAGTCTTTACATGTAAGTCCTCCTCATTCTATTCAATTCTGTCAAACTTTACAATTAAGTCTTTTACGTTCTTTTCAAGTGGAATAATCGTAGAATCTAATTGCGTGGAAAGGGAATTTATATTTATATATCGATGGTTGAAGTTCTTTAATGAAGGAACTGTTTCAGGTGAGAATATATGGAAAAGATATGTCATCCACGAAAGAGCAGCGGGTGACTGATGACCCACCACTTACTAAACAGTGCTCTGACGGTATCGGATTACAAAATAAAAGTCTATTTTAATTCATCTTCATGTTTCAATATAAAATGTAACTGATTTAGCAAAGCTCTATTTGCAATCACGCTACTGAGTGTGCTGAACCAGTAACACATCTTTAAACATTTTAAATTAGATGCAAATCGTGCAGCAAGAGATAACTTTTCTCTGTGAGTTTAGTGTGCTTACGAAAATATGGACAGATTTTTTAATAGGTGGACTAAAGTTATATTTTTGGCTCATAAACGAAGTCCTGTGAATAAAGTTGCGGTACTGATCTGCAGCTCGTTTATTTTGATCGACAGGTAGGCATTCTTTCCACCTGCCGCCGTAGTGCAAATGAATCAACCAATCAGCAACGATAGCAGGTTCTGACGTATTTGCACGATATTTGAAGTCCATTAAATGATGATTATGTAACAAATGACACTGGACAAATAGTCTGACGCAGCATGTATGATAGGGGCACAATGCCGTAGCCGGTAGGTGTGCTCACGGCAGGCGGCAGGGCAAGGGGGGTAGGGGGGCGGGGGGGGGGGGGGGGGGCAGTCGTGGTGGGGGTGAAGGGCAGGCGCTGCAGGGAAACTGCCCTTCTGAACTCGAGTCCACGCCCACATCTCTTGTAAATACTGAGTGGGGCCCTGCACGCCCACACTTGCACGGTGACCTTTCAAAACGATCTACTGTCACCTCTGCTTTCGTTACTATCTAGCAAGAACTCTACCGAAAATGCACCGATTTATTTTCGCCTGGCTTGTTAACTATTTGTAACTTTGAGAGAAGCGTCACGAGTGGCGAATTTTCAGTTCAGTCTGCAATTTTACTGGTTGCGTTTTTAAAATTTACTTCTTTTTCCAAAACACAGCGTAGTTTACACCGCATCACCTCACTAACAAGTTGTGCAGACACAATCGCTAGAGAATTGCGAAGTTTATTAACTGAGAAACAGAGGATAAGCAAGGTCAGTCGTTTGTGATGAAGCACATCCTTGGAATAAAAATACGTGTAATGTCTACACTTACGTTGTTCCAAAACCCGTAGCAGTCCTCGTTTCACCAGGTATCGATGGCCCTTAAAAATTACATTATGTCATGGAAAAACTCTGTATTCAGTAGAATAACACAATAGATAATGAAGTCGTACATAATAACGATATAGTAAAAAGCTCTCCTCTTTGCGTGCTATCATTTGCCAAAATCTCATTTCGATATCTGAAACCGTTTATTCAATATGAGGAATGTTGTGGATATTTCACTCCGGCTTTATCGCTGGCGCAGTGCGATCGCAAATAAATGTTCCATGTCAGACCAGTTTCCTCCAGATTGGTGATAGATTGATACATCTACCCAAATAGAAAGAAAAATTCATACACAGCAATATATAATGTACTATGCAGGAAAAGCTAAATCATAGCGACCTCTGTTTTTCATTGCAAACTTTTCCGAATTTCGCGCAGTGTGTTACTTCCACTTAAATATCACAATAACTGTGACCACTAACGAAATGATGAGGACATCATCATGAACCTGACATATGAAGCTATAAATAAAGCAAAAATGAATTTTTTTTGTTTTGACAAATAATTTCTGTAAAATCGTTTGAGGAAGAGTCCAGGGCACGCGCCTCGACTATGTCATCCCCGACCGACCGCAAGGTAGACAACACTTGCAGGCCTTCCCTACGAATGGACTCGCCCAGAACTGGGCACTGCGCATACTGCATCCTGCTTGGACTCTGGCATCGACCTAAACGGACGAAGGTTTACGAGGTTTTTTGATGACTTGTAGAAGAAAATGTTAAACGTTGGAAACACAGAACTGACTTGTAACTTAGCATTTCCTTTCAACTGCTCAATTATGGCATACAATCACGTTACCTCGACACTTATCACCGATTATATGCTAAGCTGCAGTAAAA
The DNA here is from genome assembly GCF_023897955.1 of Schistocerca gregaria. Classification (NCBI taxonomy): domain Eukaryota; kingdom Metazoa; phylum Arthropoda; class Insecta; order Orthoptera; family Acrididae; genus Schistocerca; species Schistocerca gregaria. The sequence goes on along the minus strand of NC_064925.1, from coordinate 37,958,619 downwards.
TAAATAAAGTGGTAGGGTGAAAAATGCGACAGTGTAATGGGATATTGATTACGTTTCATTTCAGGAGCTAAGAGGCAAGTCACATTTAAAAAATTCTTAGTGTGTGCATGGGCGTTTTTAAGGCTGGCGGCAGAACTCCCGTGCCATGCAATAGCGTTACGTAGAAGACGAAACGTGATACACGCCAAGAGGTGGACAGGCAGGCAGTTGTGCGGCAGATGTGTCTGGATATTTTTTACGGCACTACTCGTGACATGGGGGGATGCCAGTCACGCTGCCGAATATGCAGAGCTAACGGAAACTATGCCCATTGGTGATTTTTTTTCGCTCGTAGGAGATGGCTGCAGCAGTAGACGCCTCGCTTGTCTACCCTCTGTGAACTGGATGCGTGAGGGGGTTGGATGAGGGAGGGCTGAAGAGCCTAGCCGCCGGGCAAGACAACTCCGTGTCGTGCGCTCTCCGCCGTTGCGTACTTTCCACGAGCGTAGACGCCGATGGCAGGCGGGCTGCGACAAGCACTGCAATGGCGGAAGTTGAAGGCCGCTGGCTGACGGACCGGGGCATCTCCTGTTTTAAATAAAGAAGTAATTGCCGCCCTCTACCCACGACCTTCGTGATATCAAGTGAAACACTTTGGAGCATCCAGTGCAGTGCGATAGGTTGCACTGTCCGCTGTACAGTAACTTCTTGTTTTTTAGTGTAGTGGACAGCTCTCCCATTCTTACCCTATTGTCTACAGGGTGTTACAAAAAGGTACGGCCAAGCTTTCAGGAAACATTGCTCACATACAAATAAAGAAAAGATGTTATGTGGACATGTGTCGGGAAACGCTTAACTTCCATGTTAGAGCTCAGTTTAGTTTCGTCCGTATGTAATGTACTTCCTCGATTCACCGCCAGTTGGCCCAACTGAAGGAAGGTAATGTTGACTTCGGTGCTTGTGTTGACGTGCGTCTCATTGCTCTACACATCAGTACGTAGCATCAACAGGTTAGTGTTCATCACGAACGTGGTTTTGCAGTCAGTGCAATGTTTACAAATGCGGAGTTGGCAGATGCCCATTTGATGTACGGATTAGCACGGGGCAATAGCGGTGGCGCGGTACGTTTGTATCGAGACAGATTTCCAGAACGAAGGTGTCCCGACAGGAAGACGTTCGAAGCAATTGATCGGCGTCTTAGGGAGCACGGAACATTCCAGCCTATGACTCGCGACTGAGGAAGACCTAGAACGACGAAGACACCTGCAATGGACCAAGCAATTCTTCGTGCAGTTGACGATAACCCTAATGTCAGCGTCAGAGAAGTTGCTGCTGTACAAGGTAACGTTGACCACGTCATTGTATGGAGAGTGCTACGGGAGAACCAGTTGTTTCCGTACCATGTACAGCGTGTTCAGGCACTATCAGCAGCTGATTGGCCTCCACGGGTACACTTCTGCGAATGGTTCATCCAACAATGTGTCAATCCGCATTTCAGTGCAAATGTTCTCTTTACGGCTGAGGCTTCATTCCAACGTGATCAAATAGAAAAATTTTGACAATCAACATGTGTGGGCTGACGAGAATCCGCACGCAATTGTGCAATCACGTCATCAACATAGATTTTCTGTGAATGTTTGGGCAGGCATTGTTGGTGATGTAAGTGGAGCACGTTATCATGATTTCATGCGGGATACTCTGCCTGTGCTGCTAGAACATGTGCCTTTGCAAGTACGACACAACATGTGGTTCGTGCACGATGGAGCTCCTGCACATTTCAGTCGAAGTGTTCCTACGCTTCTCAACAACGGATTCGGTGACCGATGGATTGGTAGAGGCGGACCAATTCCATGGCCTCCACCGTCTCCTGACCTCAACCCTCTTGACTTTCATTTATTTAGGCATTTGAAAGCTCTTGTCTACGCAACCCCGGTACCAAATGTAGAGACTCTTCGTGCTCGTATTGTGGACGGCTGTGATACAATACGCCATTCTCCAGGGCTGCATCAGCGCATCAGCGCATCAGGGATTCCATGCGACGGAGAGTGGATGCATGTATCTTCGCTAACGGAGGACATTTCGAACATTTCCTGTAACAAAGTGTTTGAAGTCACTCTGGTACGTTCTGTTGCTGTGTGTTTCCATTCCATGATTAATGTGGTTTGAAGAGAAGTAATAAAATGAGCTCTAACGTGGAAAGTAAGCGTTTCCGGACACATGTCCACATAACATATTTTCTTTCTTTGTGTGTTAGGAATGTTTCCTGAAAGTTTGGCCGTACCTTTTTGTAATACCCTGTATACTGAAGAAACTTGGTGGTAGCGGAGCAAGTGTGAATCATACTAGCAAAGTATTCATCTTTGTCTGTATAAACATCCTCCACCATTTTTGTTCTTTTTGAGGTACAGTAGAATTATATATGGTAGGGAAGCCATTAGTTACGTCACACACCAAAGTGTGGGTCATAAGTTCAGTTTAAGTAAAACGTCGGCCTGCTGCATGTTTCTTGCTGTTGTGGGCTATTTGCGGAGAAAGTCTATAAAATTTTAGTGAAAAGCCGATATTTACGTGTACCGTCTTAAAAAGTCGCTAAAATTTTAGGTATTTGCGGAACACTGGGGGAGAAATCGGTTGATGTAATGTATAGATGGAAGAAGTTGCAATTGTTACAGTGTATTTGAGAAAGGAGATGGGCTTTTGATTTATGATGCTGGTATAATGGAAACTTTTCATCAATATATAATGAGGTAAAAAGGTATTACAGTTTTTTGAATGACAATGCCTCTTGCTCATAGGTACAGTCAACAAGGCATCTGGCTCGTGTTCATTTATTAGACTTGTAATTCTGGTATCTATGTGCAATTATAGTAATTCTGGTTTTTCAATTAGTTCATTGTAAATGGTGCTAAAAATATCTTGTCGTATTGAGAAAGATCCGAGCCAGATACATGTACGTTGAGTCACACTACCACACACAGAAGAGTTACACTTCTGCTTAGTTGATTCGTAGCTTTTACAGTTGCAGGAGACTTAATGAATCAATTGTGTCAATGGAAATTCCTCGTCATTCTTTATTTTTATTTTATGCAGTCAGATTGTGTGCTAATACTAGTCAGGGCCAACCGGTTACGAGACTTCGTAACCGGTCACACAGCTACTAAAATTATTGCATTTATTAATATTCATAATTAAGCCCCATGCAACATTGTCCCACCTTTGTTGCGGAATTCACCTTCGTAAGTTAGTAACATCTCATAACCGGCGTGTACCGCAAATGTGCAGGAAACGATATTACAATACTATACAAAAGGAACTAAAAAAATTACTTGACAACGAAAGACCAAAGAATTACGATGATCGGCAAATGGGATTTGTTGTGTTGTCTGAAGAGCCAACACCGTGTTACTAGAGGAGGCCGAAATACACGCGTTTTAGCTCACGCAGGCTGGCGTGAGAAGGGAAGGACTATACTGACGTGAGCTCTGGAACATGACAAGGAATTAGAATTCTGAAAGCGGACGTAATTAGTTGGATACTTAACTTTAATCCATTAATTATGAACGTCGCTCTTGACGGATTCACAATATTATCTGTTCAGGATACATAGTAACTGAATATGGCGCCTTGCTAGTTCGTAGCAAATGACGTAGCTGAAGGCTATGTTAAACTGTTGTCTCTGCAATTGAGAGCGTCTGTAAACAGTGAAACATCGCTAGCGAAGTCGGCTGTACAACTGGGGCGAGTGCTTGGAAGTCTCTCTAGACCTACCGTGTGGCGGCGCTCGGTCTGCAATCACTGATAGTGGCGCCACGCGGGTCCGACGTATACTAACGGACCGCGGCCGATTTAAAGGCTACCACCAAGTGTGGTGTCTGGTGGTGACACCACAGGATTTGTTGTTCAGTACATCAAGAATTAGTTTGTGGTAAATCTGCAGGCGAGCGGCACGTGAAGATATTGGAGGTATGTACAGTAAAATATGCGAAGTCGCTGACATTATTCCTGTGTTAGTTGCAACTGTTTTTGATGAAACTGAAGGAAGAGTATAGAGACTTCATATATTACTGTGATGAACGTTGGTTAAGTCAAGGAGTAACCCTGAAACAATTTTTCGATTAAAAATTCGCTATTTCTGAAGGAAAAATGGGTGCAGAAACGAGAATTACGATATCCAGAATTAATTTCAGCGCACACTTTTTAAAATTGTTGGATGTCAGGTCCGTCAGTTATGCAAAACACCGTTTTCTCCAAGTTCCCAAACATATATATACTAAGATGGTATCTGTTCTTCCTGACATGTCCAAAGAACACATACCATCTTAGTATGTATATAGTTAAGGCTCACCGGCCACTTGACCATCTTCTTCTTCTTCTGTTCGAATGCACAAACAGTGCCCGAACTCTTACGGGAATCGGCAACGCGCCGCGAGTAATGAGTATAATGGGTTAGGGCACTACGAATGTAGTGCAGGACAATACGTTGAGAATGTGGCTTTCGCGGGAAGCGTGCCAGAGATAAATCCCTGCAGTTGCGCTATCCTCTGTGTCCTCGGTGGCTCAGATGGTTCGGTCTGAGGGTTAGCTGCCCTCTGTAATAAAAAAACTGAGTGAACCGATCAGCAACGAACTTTAACGGATGTATTACGGCGTCCGCCCCGAGCAGATGGATTGAGCGTCTGCCATGTAAGCAAGAGATCCCGGGTTCGAGTCCCGGTCGGGGCACACATTTTCATCTGTCCCCGCTGACGTATGTCAACGCCTGTAAGCAGCTAAGGGTTTTCATTTCATTGTCATTCCCAAACATGTTTCAGCACCCCTGTGCCATCATCAGTGAGTTTTTCTTTTATTTAATCTGTAATGCGAACACTTTTACTAAGTGATTACAAAATTATGTAGATATTTAGTTTAAACAACTATTCGTTTCTTTTTTTGTTAATATTTTTACACTGGGTTAGCCTGTTGTTTTTTCAGGACCACTTTGTATTACTACAGATAGCTTGGAAAAAACGGTGCTTTACACAACTGGCGGATCTTGCATCCAACAATTTAAACTCCAAAGATAGTAAACACAAGGAGCTGCAAATACAAATGATGAATATCTCACATTTTAAGTGGATTAGACTACTCACTGCTCTCTGTAAGACATTGCAAGGGGAGAAATAACTTACTTCTGATCTGATGAAGATGTCTTTAAGAAGAACATTGTGCTGTAGGAGGAACACATTCTGGCAAAGATAGCCCAGTTCCGTAATCTCAGTGCCATTAAAGAAAACACGAGGTTTGAATAATTCATTGTGGCCTTGAAAGAATTACAATGACAGTTACCTAAACGTTTTCATGGCAGTGCCAGCCTGACATTTGCTTTCGAGCAGTTTTCATGACCATTTGCGGTTGCAGTTGGACGCGCCCCTGTGCATGTGCAGATGTAGTAGATTAACCTGTAGGGAACTGTCGTTTCGATGACAAAGTCTTTACGTTAAAACTTTCCAGAACGTCTACATTGCTTTCCTCAGGTAGAATTTCCACGCCTCCATAATGACATGGCAGAAGTGCTACAATATTTCGATCGACATATTTGGGTGAAAGACCTTTCTTCGATTATGAAACTAAATAAGCCAGGATTACGTGGCAAATTGCGTGCGAAAATCTGGGAAATTGTCTGCGTCTGGCCGTATGCCCAAACTTTGTGCCAGATAAAAATTATATCTTCAGTTCGCCAAAAATAATTTAATAATACTGAAAATTTGTTTTGTTTATGGTATATGTTACTGAGAAACGTGAAACATAAAACCAAATCGCATGCAGTGCTAATAGTTTCCTCGGCTTGCCCCCTCCTCGAGGTCAGACAACACGGCACGGCGGAGAAGGGAGTGAGCAGCGGAACTGTGGAACACCATGCCACACGGGCCTGGGCGCCGACCACGAGCCGAAACCTCCACTGCCCTCCTACTGTGCGGCCGCAACCCACGGATGACGCTGGCAGAGGCACTGGCGTGTGCAGCAACGTGATCGATTGTCCACACTTCTTGGATCAAACAGACCCCTCTTGCAACTTGCACTGCATTAAGATGTTGCACTGCGTGTGCTCCATTGAACACAACGCCCGTAGATGACAAATGCCGTCTATGTACCTCACTAGAGTAAACTCGGACGTCGTTACTCATTTCCTCCTTCAGGGCTCACCTGAAACTGTAATGCATAACACAGCCAACGGCAAATTGTTGTAGTTCTTGCTTACATATGAAAGAGAGGATCACAAGCTGCGCAAGAAAACCATAGATATCGCCTGTATCAAAATGATGTAACACAGTGGACGTCGATACAAGCGTTCCCCTAGCTATTTTGAACAGTGTATATGCAGGAGTTGCTTACAGTGAGAACTGAACACATCTCTCTGTGGACGAGCGGTTCTATGCGTTTCAGACCGGAACCGCGCTGCTGCTACGGTCGCAGGTTCGAATCCTGCCTCTGGCATGGAAGTGTGTGATGTCCTCAGCTTAGCAGGTTTACGTAGTTCTAAATCTAGGGGACTGATGAACTCAGAGGTTAAGTGCCATAGTGCTCAGAGCCATTTGAACCATTTTTGAACACATCACATCGAGGTGAGTAAGTAGTCATATATGAGAGTGAGTTTGCGGGGAGCACAGAGGCTGTCAGAGAATAGGTAGTAATTGGTGGCTTTGCCGAAAAGCGTCGGAAGCCCGTCGCAGAGGCTTTTTGCGGACGATGCTGTAGTCTACAGGAAAATCTCGACGCCCAAAAATTGAAGAGAAATGAGGAGAGACATGTACAGTATCGATACTTAGTGGCGGGACGTCTTTTTTTAGTGATCCACTCTCTGCTGAAACAGCGAAAACAATTCGTCGCGAGGAGGGTCAGGGGGACACACACACAACTTTTCCCCCGTGCAGTCTCGCGGGACGTACGAAGTTACAGCTCGTTGCGAGAATTGCTTTGATGACAGAACGCGAAGGGAGGAGGTTACTGTGGTACCTCAGGTAGGCCTAACCCCCACCGCGAAGCGACAGGTGCCTTTCGCAGTGAAAGTGTTCCTGAAGACTGTACTTCGCAGTATCCTCGAGCTGTAATACAACGCCTTCAGTGCTGCTCTTTACAGTCTTTCTTTCTGTGTCGTATCGTGTATTCAAACAAGGTGAAACCGCTCAGAAGTTTACCACGGTTCTCGGTGTCAGGGACAGATGCGAAGGCGCGACCAGCGTGCGTGGCGCGCGGGACGGTCACCGCATCACCTGCGCCTGTGCGTCGCGCCCTGTCTGTCGCAGGGGCTGACCGCACAGGAATGCTCGGCTGTTTCCTCCATCCACTCAGCGCTCCCGATAGGGAGCAGGCTGCGAAGTGTCCAACAACTGTGCGATGGCTGGTCTGACACTGCTCCCCACGCTGGTCTACCCTCTGCGAACCTCGTCATCTCTGCATACCTACTGCAGCCTACGTCCGCTGGAACGTGCCTGTTGTAGTCGAGCCCTGGGGGGAGGAGGGGGCGGGGGGGGGGGGGGCAGACGCAGGCTATCCCCCTACAATTTCCACCCCCCTCCCACCCCCACGTTCCCCTCCGCTACCAAAGTGGCGGTTCCTCGACGCCCTACCGTCCTGCCCCGCTTTCGGCCAAGTTGCACCATACGACTCTGTTTTCCCCAATTCTCCCCAGTACCTCTTCATTACAGAGGTTCCAAAAAATAAACAAAATTAAAAAATAAAATAAAATAAAGAATGACAAATTATGAAAACACCGTGAGAAAAGCTTGATCGAACATAACTGCAGAGCTACATCTGCATGGGTACCCTGCTAATCTTATTTAAGTGCCTGTCAGACGGTTTATCGAACCACCTTCACAATTCTCTATTATTCCAATCTCGTATAGCGCGCGGAAAGAACGAACACCTATATCTTTCCGTACGAGCTCTGATTTCCCTTATTTTATGGTGGTAATCGTTTCTCCCTATGTATGTCGATGTCAACTAAATATATTCGCATTCGGAGAAGAAAATTGGTGATTCGCATTTAGTGTGAAGATTCTGTCGCAACGAAAAACGCCTTTCTTTTAATGATGTCCATCCCAAATCCTGCATCATTTCAGTGACACACTCTCCCATATTTCGCGATAATACAAATCGTGCTGCCCTTCTTTGAACTTTTTCGATGTACTCCGCCTGTCGTATCTGGTAAGGATCACACACTGTGCAGCAGTATTCTAAAAGAGGACGGACAAGCGTGCTGTAGGCAGTCTCCTTAGTAGGTCTGTCACATTTTCTAAGTGTCCTGCCAATGAAACGCAATCTTTGGTTAGCCTTCCCCGCAACATTTTCTACGTGTTCCTCCCAACTGAAGCTGTTGGTAATTGTAATTCCTAGGTATTTACTTGAATTTATCGGCTTTACATTTGACTGATTAATCGTGTAACCAAAGTTTAACACATTCCTTTTAGTACCCATGTGGATCACCTCACACTTTTCGTTATTTGCGGTCAACTGCTAAATTTCGCACCATTCAGATATCTTTTCTAAATCGTTTTGCAATTTGTTTTGATCTTCTGATGACTTTATTAGTCGATAAACGATAGCGTTATCTGCAAACAACCGAAGACGGCTGCTCAGATTGTCTCCCAAATCGTTTATATAGATAAGGAACAGCACGGGGCCTATAACACTACTTTGGTGAACGTCAGATAAGTCACAAATTTAGTCACATAACTGAGACGATGTTCCATAAGCACGCAATTTCACTACAAGCCGCTTGTGTGGTACAGTGTCAAAAGCCTTCTAGAAATCCAGAAATACGGAATCCGTCTGAATCCCTTGTCAATAGTACTCAACAGTTCATGCGAATAAAGAGCTAGTTGTGTTTCACAAGAACGATGTTTTCTAAAGCCATGTTGAGATTGTGGAGATTGTCTCTCATGAAGCCGTCAAGTGAATTTTTATCTGCTTCTTTGAATAGGTATATTTTTCGTTTATTTTTGGAGGGTTTGGCGGTTACAATATTCAATGTCGCTACGACAATGTCGCTACCACAACCCTGTATCCGTTTTGATGCTCGTTATTAACTCAGGATTATTTTTTCCTAAGAGCTCAGGTGTGTTTTCACTACCGTTTACTATTCTCATGGGCTCATGAACCAACTGCTCGAAACAATTTTCAGAGAATGCTCTTAGCACAATTTCCGATAATGTTTTAGGCCTATCTCCGGAATTAATGTACACTCCTGGAAATTGAAATAAGAACACCGTGAATTCATTGTCCCAGGAAGGGGAAACTTTATTGACACATTCCTGGTGTCAGATACATCACATGATCACACTGACAGAACCACAGGCACATAGACACAGGCAACAGAGCATGCACAATGTCGGCACTAGTACAGTGTATATCCACCTTTCGCAGCAATGCAGGCTGCTATTCTCCCATGGAGACGATCGTAGAGATGCTGGATGTAGTCCTGTGGAACGGCTTGCCATGCCATTTCCACCTGGTTCCTCAGTTGGACCAGCGTTCGTGCTGGACGTGCAGACCGCGTGAGACGACGCTTCATCCAGTCCCAAACATGCTAAATGGGGGACAGATCCGGAGATCTTGCTGGCCAGGGTAGTTGACTTACACCTTCTAGAGCACGTTGGGTGGCACGGGATACATGCGGACGTGCATTGTCCTGTTGGAACAGCAAGTTCCATTGCCGGTCTAGGAATGGTAGAACGATGGGTTCGATGACGGTTTGGATGTACCGTGCACTATTCAGTGTCCCCTCGACGATCACCAGAGGTGTACGGCCAGTGTAGGAGATCGCTCCCCACACCATGATGCCGGGTGTTGGCCCTGTGTGCCTCGGTCGTATGCAATCCTGATTGTGGAGCTCACCTGCACGGCGCCAAACACGCATACGACCATCATTGGCACCAAGGCAGAAGCGACTCTCATAGCTGAAGACGACACGTCTCCATTCGTCCCTCCATTCACGCCTGTCGCGACACCACTGGAGGCGGGCTGCACGATGTTGGGGCGTGAGCGGAAGACGGCCTAACGGTGTGCGGGACCGTAGCCCAGCTTCATGGAGACGGTTGCGAATGGTCCTCGCCGATACCCCAGGAGCAACAGTGTCCCTAATTTGCTGGGAAGTGGCGGTGCGGTCCCCTACGGCACTGCGTAGGATCCTACGGTCTTGGCGTGCATCCGTGCGTCGCTGCGGTCCGGTCCCAGGTCGACGGGCACGTGCACCTTCCGCCGACCACTGGCGACAACATCGATGTACTGTGGAAACCTCACGCCCCACGTGTTGAGCAATTCGGCGGTACGTCCACCCGGCCTCCTGCATGCCCACTATACGCCCTCGCTCAAAGTCCGTCAACTGCACATACGGTTCACGTCCACGCTGTTGCGGCATGCTACCAGTGTTAAAGAGTGCGATGGAGCTCCGTATGCCACGGCAAACTGGCTGAAACTGACGGCAGCGGTGCACAAATGCTGCGCAGCTAACGCCATTCGACGGCCAACACCGCGGTTGCTGGTGTGTCCGCTGTGCCGTGCGTGTGATCATTGCTTGTACAGCCCTCTCGCAGTGTCCGGAGCAAGTATGGTGGGTCTGACACACCGGTGTCAATGTGTTCTTTTTTCCATTTCCAGGAGTGTATTTTCGCCAGCACATCGAGGGTAAATTAAAGTCACCACCAACTATAATCGTATGAGTCGTGTACGTGTTTGAAATCAAACTCAAGTTTTCTTTGAGCCTTTCAGCAACTGTATCATCTGAATTGGGAGGTCGCTAGAAGGATCCGATTATTATTTTATTCCGGTTGCCAACAATGACCTCTGCCCGTACTAACTCACAGGAACTATCTACTTCAATTTCGCAACAAGATAATCTACTTCTAACAGCAGCAAACACGACACCGTCAAAATTATTCAGCCTATCGTTTCGGAACAGCGTTAGCTTCTTCGCAAAAATTTCGGCTGAGTTTATGTCCGGCTTTAGCCAGCTTTCAGTGGCTATAACGATTTGAACATCTGTGCTTTCTATTAGCGCTTGGAGCTCTGGTACTTTCCCAACGCAGCTACGACAAATTTACTACTGTTATACCGATGGTATTCCAGCCAAGCCTGCAGGTTCTGCTGTTGTATTTGACCAACACCACCTATTGAATGCTCTCAATAGGGTCCAAGTTCCTGTCGTCATTAGAACAGCATTCTGTGTAGTTGATAATGCATTCTGTCAGAGGTAAGTCATTTAGGGCGTGGACAAATTGTTGACGCTTGTATGGTCGGTGCTTCCATAACCGAGGAAGCCGAAGTGCTCGGTGTTTCGACAGGCGCAGCATCGAACATTTATACCGCACACAAGGATAGAGGAAAACATAAATTCGCTCTGACATAACGCGGAGGAAAGTGTCTGTCGTGCGATTTTAACTCACGGTCATTAGAGATAATTTTGTCAAAAGAGCTGTAAACGTCACTGCAAAACTGAATGTCCCACTCGCGAAACGGTCAGCAACAAAACAACACGAAGGGAGCTCCACAATCTGGGAACTGGAGGGCGACTTGGAATTCCAAAATCATTCATCGGTGATCGAAATGCCTGTAACAGAAAAACGTGGTGCCGAAGCCATCAAATCTGGACAATGGATCAATGGAACAAAGTCATCTCGTCGGATGCGTCTTCGTGCACACAGTTTCTGAGTATACATCTGAAGAGAAGTTGGGCAGCCATATTACGTGGATCCCATAGCTATTCCGCGAGGTGGCATTATTGACAAGTACTGTGTGACTTTTTGCTGATCACGTGTATCCCACGGCACAATGCTTCTTCCCCAATGGTGATGCTGTGTTCCGAGACGCTAGGATTCCTGTTAAGGAAGCTCGCATCGCACAGAAAAGGGTTTTATGATCACGAGAACGAATTGTAGTATATCCTTTGGCCATCGCGCTAACCAGATATCAATATCATTGAGCCTTTGTGAGCTACTTTGGAGAGAAGCGTACGCGATCGCTATCCATCTCCACCATCTCTGTCTGAACTTGCCATAATGTTTGTAGAAAAAGTCCCATGAGATTCCCTTGAAAACCATACACAACCTGTATTTAAGCATTCGAGGACAACTAGAAGTTGTTTTGAATGCCAACGTTTTTCCTACTCCTTATTAGGCATGGTAGTATGATCTGTTTTTGGTGATTCCATATCTTAGTCAGACCCCTTATGTAATATGTCTACTTAATCTTCAGCATTCTTTGTATAACCACATTTCACAAACTTATATTCTCTTCTTCCATTTACTACTGATCGTCCATGTTTCGCTTGCATATAAGGCTACCAGTCTTGTATTCTATCCCTGTTGTTTTGAACATCTCAAACAATGCACTGTAGGTAACATTCTCGTAAATTATAAGTAGGATGTCTAGGTTTGTGTTGGTGACGCAACGCAGCGCTCTGTATTAAAATCGCTGCCTGTGCTGTGTGCAGTCTGTGGCTGGTTGGACTCATTGTTGGATTATTCGCTAGTGTAGTGTTGAGCAATTGGACGTCAACAGTGCATAGCGTTGGGCAGTGGTGGAGGTGGATGTGGGGAGAGAGATGCCAGTGTTTTGAGATTTTAATATGAGTGGCCGATCTGGACATGTGTCCGTCAGTAAAAGGAAATTTGTCGAACTGGATGTCACGAATTTTTATATATGTTATGACTTTTGAACTCTATCAACGTAAATATATATTGTTCTCTATCAAAATCTTTCATTTTCTAACTATATACCTGTCAGTAGTTAGTGCCTTTAGTAGTTAGAATCTTTTATTTAGCTAGCAGCATTCGCACTCACTGAATTGCAGTAGTTTGAGTAACAAAGATTTTGGTGAGGTACGTGATTCATGAATGATAGGGATTATTAAAAGTCAGATTGCGCTGTGTTAAAATATTGTTTGTCAGTTTAGAAATGATCAGAATAAGTAAAGAGAAAACTGTCTGAGTACATTCAGCTTTACTCAGCTGTTTCAGTATCAAATAACGCAGAAGTCTGCCAGCACAGTCTTTCTTTACAGTCGAAGGGGAAGTTTCAAATGCCGACCTTGCCTGGATACCTCACTGCAATCTTCTGATTTTTTATTGTCGTTTGAGTAATTAGTACTGTTATTGTTTATTGTTAGCATGTAATTGTAGAGACAATCTCCTTTGTAGTTGTAGTTTTTCATTGTTGTACAGTACAACAGTTGTGGCATGCATGTAGATTTACACCAAATATTTTTCAGCCATGCTTGCTATTAATTAGATATTATTTTCAGTGCTATTTTAATGTGTTTTCTTAGTTTGCTCTTCAAATTGTGCTTTTCTGTCTTATTGTCTGAAATATTTTGACAACTGTGGCGTGTGAAAAACGTAACACTAGGCTGCAAAGTAAATTGAGAAATCACAGTGACGAAGAGTGTAGTATGTCAGCGCTATTGTGTAATGCATTAACTAATGTTCTACATAATAATTGGGTAATGGTGCATAGGGAAATGGAGCGGGCAGTAAATAATTGCGTAGGCAGTGAAACAGCTAGTGAACAGGGAAGTGTTGTCGATCGACCAGTCGGCAACAGCTCGCCCCAGGAATCTGAAATGATAAGACAGTCTTTCAAGTACTGTAGATTCAGGTTTTGCATCATTACCTTTTTCTCAATCAAGTCAATATACGTTTTATGCTTTTCAAAATGCGAATGCCGCCAGTGCAAATCCACAGCCTAAAAACAGAGGAACAGGTTCCAGACACTAATACATTGTTATTGCAATTAATGCAACAAATGAAACAAAATCAAAAACAAATAGAACAAAAGCTTCAAAAGCTAGACACAATGGAACAAAACAGAAACAAACACAGCAACAGCTTCATAAGTTAGACACAACACTTGAACAAACGTGCGAAGATTTAACTGCTGAGTTACTTTAAATCGGATCTAAATGTCAAAAAGTCTGTAACTATGTAAAACCACAAATTTGTGAGCATTTTCAACAAATTTTTTTGCGTCATGAAAGTGGATTACAGAATCGCGAAGCAGCCATAAAAGAACTTCATACTATTGTTCATGGAAAGCACGACATCTTGCACGCTAAAACTGACTCAGTTGCATCTACCGATTCAGTTAGATAACTTGCAAAAACTCAGAAAAACTTAAAAGGACCAGTAGATACGCTTTCGACACAAATGGTAACTCTGAAACTTAGTTAAAAAAATATAAAAAAAACAACTCACGGAGGAAATCAGTTCATTATGGGAGAAAGCAGCCGAAATTTCGAATCAGTTCACTAACTTATCAACAAAGGTAGATGATGATCTGAATGACACAAGACCAGTAGGCTTTACTGACATAAAAGAGTATGAACAAATTAAGAAATTTAACCAAAATCAGAATCAAATCAATACACAGTACAAAAGAGAAATGCGCGAAGTACAAGATCGGTTGACACACGTAATGCAAGAATTGCATATTTCATAGGACACTCGCGCTCTGACATGAGAAGAGGGATTCAGAAATAAGGAAAAGTCACAAAGTAACAACACAGGGTATTATGGAAATTTTGAAAGATGCACGAAATTTCGTGATGGAACTGTCGACACGACGTAACAATGAGCGATATGTGACTCGCCATCATGATGACTGGCTATAAGCTGTTCATTACTATACGTAAATTCAAAACATTTAAGAATTCCGGCAACGACATTCATCCACAAGCATGGCTTCATCAATTCTCTCATTGTTTTCCTCCCAACTGCTCATAAGAGCACAGATTATAATTTCTGTGTGGCTACTTAGAGAATGAACCAGCTGTAAGAAAGCGATCGGTCATTCGTGATTGTCACAGTGAAGGAGGATTCTTCCTTTCAGCATATTGGTCTCAAGCTACTCAAGACTGAGTGAAACATAGCATCCTAATGGTGAAACATTTCGAACAATCTCAATTTTTCCAGTCTTGTAAAATATTTTGAAGACATGTTGCGCAAAAATCAGTATTTGACAAATCCTTACAGCCCCTCAGAACTTATTCGCATTTGCTTAATTTAAGACATATTATTTTGGCAGGACATTGCAAAGACGCCATAGAAGCTTTTCAGGGACCTTTACAAGAATTGGAAATGGATACAGACTGTCGCGGGATGCAAAAATAGGAAAACAACAATTACAGATCACATCTATCACAATTTCGTAATGACGGAAATAATAACTGGACGCGACAAGGCTATTCTCACAACACAAATCGTGACCAAAACAGTCACCACCCGTATGACAACCATTGGCAGAGTAATAATAATTAAAGGGAAGGATCACCTCTCCACGGAAATGATTATGATAGAGACAATCATAGAAACAGACAATGTTGTTGTTGTTGATGGAAATGACTATGATAGAGACAATCATAGCCATTTCCGTGGAGAGGTGATCTTTCCCTGTATGACAACCAAAATAATTATTATCAAGGGAGACAGAATAACTTCAGACGCAACGGTCCACCGTGCAGTTACTTACTCCGGGAGAAATTCTCCACAACGTGACCGACAAGAAAGACACTATGGAAACTACCGACAACACAACATACGATATAATCTTAACAATGGACCAGAATTTAACCAAAATGTGCGTGATTCAAACAGGGTAGAGGTTAGATCTCCAAATCCCAATAACGATGTTCGACAACAAAGAGACAATAGACAATGACTCACACCATTGGCAGCCACAAAACGTACTTATGAATCTGACGACATAGCTGTCGTGGCTATTAATTACGTAAAAATGGAAGACATAGGGACATCTTACTCCAGGAGTAAGAACAACATTGCATATCCTGTAATTCACATTACAGTAAATGACATAAAATTTACAGCTGTACTGACAACAAATCGAATGATTGCCCCACACATCCTTTAAGTAAAGTGAAATTACAAGGTGCAATTTTTGGAAAAAGTGTAGATGTACACCAACAAACTAACTTAGAATACTTTTGTCAAAGCCACAGATTCGCTATGAACTTTCTTATCGTTCCATTATTGTCGACAGAAATTATGTTGGGAGTAGACTTTTTGAATGAATACGAAGCAATCTTAAACTTTCACAATACTGAAATAAGTTTAGAGAAAGAAAGGAAGTCAATAGTTTTGAAATTTGAATATTGGCTCTCAAACCATGATGAGGAAATTAATCGGCTTTACCTCATGTTGGACAACAGTTCGGAACGTTCGACAGAACTTGAGACTCTTAATCACTTTGTAAGTATTGACAGGGATGATATCGATGACGTATTTGATACTAATGACTTAATTCAGAACAAAATTCAAACAATTGAGAACTGTAATGACACTGATAGGCAGCACATTTTTTATATTTTACAAGCACATTCCACAGTTTTTACTCGCAAAACAGGAACTATCCGAGGATTTCAATACCAGTTTCGTATTCGTGAGCATACTAAATTTTCCGTTAAACCATACATGTTAGAATAGAAATACAATGTATGCTTAACGATTGCATTATTGAATTTGCAGTAAGCTCATACAACAATCCTTTATATGTTGTTGAGAAGAAAAATGGATCGATCAGGCTTGTGTTCGATTCGAGATAAATAAATACTATCATCATTCTGGAAAGAGACAGACAGCGAACACTGGAAGAACTTTTTCAAAATTTTAATGGTGTCAATGTGTTGTCTTCTACTGATCTCAGATCCAGATTTTATCAGATTGATCTTCATCCAGAATGTAGGAAATACACAGCTTTTCTTCGTTTTGGCGTTTGTTATCAATTTCGGAAACTTACTTTTGATTTGAAAAATTCTTCGGCAGCATTCATTCATGGGCTACATTCCATATTAACTGAGTTCTTAAAACGTCATATCACCTTATATGTGGACGATATTCTAATAGCAGAAGCCTCATGGGAATAACATAATTGCATCCTCAGCAGTGTATTACGTATTTTTGCAGAATCTGGAATTACAGTTAACTTGGAAAAGTCTGAAATCGGTAGGACAAAAGTGAAGTTTTTGGGACACATTATTTCTTCTAAAGGTATTCAGCTGGATCGTGAAAAGTTAGAACAATCAGAGCCATTCCAGTTCCATCCACACGAAAACAAGTCTGCAGTTTTCCAGGTCTCGCAAATTTTTACCCTCGTTTTCTGAATATGCAAATTCTAGTAACACAAAACTTTGTTCTCCCACTGGAAAAAATGCTTTTTGGAACTGGACGAACAGCCAAATTTGGAATTCAGTTCTTTGAAAGAAGCGGTACATAACGCGCCAGTCCTAGCTCGCCCAGATCTGTCACAAGATTTCTGCCTTATCACGGATTCTTCTAAAGTCGGTCTTCGTGCCCATTTATTTCAAAAAGCCGTAGAAAATGACACTACAATTAAGAAAACCATCGCTTTTGCTAGCCACGTGCTAACAAAATCTAAAAACAAAAATTACTCTGTTACTGAATAAGAAACTTCAGCCATCGTTGGGGTGTTGTTGTTGTGGTCTTCAGTCCTGAGACTGGTTTGATGCAGCTCTCCATGCTGTGCAGACTTCTTCATCTCCCAGTACCTACTGCAACCTACTTCCTTCTGAATCTGCCTAGTGTAATCATCTCTTAGTCTCCCTCTACGATTTTTACCCTCCACGCTGCCCTCCAATACTAAATTGGCGATCCCTCGATGTCTCAGAACATGTCCTACCAACCGATACCTTCTTCTAGTCAAATTGTGCCACAAGCTCCTCTTCTCCCCAATTCTATTCAATACCTCCTAATTAGGTATGTGATCTACCCATCTAATCTTCAGCATTCTTCTGTAGCACCACATTTCGAAAGCTTCTATTCTCTTCTTGCCTAAACTATATATTGTCCACGTTTCACTTCCATACATGGCTACACTCCATACAAATACTTTCAGAAACGACTTCCTGACATTTAAATCTATACTCGATGTTAACAAATTTCTCTTCTCCAGAAACGCTTTCCTTGCCATTGCCAGTCTACATTTTATATCCTCTCTACTTCGACCATCATCAGTAATTTTGCTCCCCAAATAGCAAAACTCCTTTACTACTTTAAGTGTCTCATTTCCTAATGTAATTCTCTCAGCATCACCCGACTTAATTCGACTACATTCCATTATCCTCGTTTTGCTTTGTTGATGTTCATCTTATATCCTCCTTTCAAGACACTATCCTTTCCGTTCAACTGCTCTTCCAAGTCCTTTGCTGTCTCTGACAGAATTACGATGTCATCGGCGAACCTTAACATTTTTATTTCTTCTCCATGGATTTTAATACCTACTCCGAATTTTTCTTTTGTTTCCTTCACTGCTTGCTCAATATACAGATTGAATAAAATCGGGAAGGGACTACAGCCCTGTCTCACTCCCTTCCCAACCACTGCTTCCCTTTCATACCCCTCGACTCGTATGTTTGCTATCTGCTTTCTGTACAAATTGTAAATAGCCTTTCGCTCCCTGTATTTTACCCCTGCCACCTTCAGAATTTGAAAGAGAGTATTCCAATCAACATTGTCAAAAGCTTTCTCTAAGTCTACAAATGCGAGAAACGTAGGTTTGCGTTTCCTTAATCTATTTTCTAAGACAAGTCGTAGGGGCAGTGTTGCCTCACGTGTTCCTACATTTCTACGGAATCCAAAATGCTCTTCCCCGAGATCGGCTTCTATCAGTTTTTCCATTCCTATGTAAAGAATTCGCGTTAGTATTTTGCAGCTGTGACTTATTAAACTGATAGTTGTGTAATTTTCACATCTGTCGACACCTACTTTCCTTGGGATTGGTGTTATTATATTCTTCTTGAAATCTGAGGGAATTTCGCCTGTCTCATACATCTTGCTCACCAGATGGTACAGTTTTGTCAGGACTGGCTCTCCCAAGGCTGCCAGTAGTTCTTATGGAATGTTGTCTACACCGGGGGCCTTGTTTCGACTCAGGTGTTTCAGTGGTCTGTCAAACTCTTCACGCAGTATCATATCTCCTATCTTCATCCACATCCTCTTCCACTTCCATAATAATGTCCTCAAGAACATCGTCCTTGTATAGACTCCTTATATACTCCTTCCACCTTTCTGCTTTCCCTTCTTTGCTTAGAACTGGGTTTCCATCAAAGCTCTTGATATTCATGCAAATGGTTCTCCTTTCTCCACAGGTCTCTTTAATTTTCCTGTATTCAGTATCTGTCTTACCACTAGTGAGATAAGTTCTACGTTTGGGTATTTAACAAATTCCGTTTCTTTCTGGTTATTACGTAAA
The DNA here is from genome assembly GCF_023897955.1 of Schistocerca gregaria. NCBI lineage: Eukaryota > Metazoa > Arthropoda > Insecta > Orthoptera > Acrididae > Schistocerca > Schistocerca gregaria. The sequence continues at coordinate 37,939,386 of NC_064925.1, read as the reverse complement.
AGTATGCAGTGATCATCGTGCATTACAATTTCTTATGTCTTCAAAATTAAATCATGACAGATTAAAACGTTGGCCATTGTTTCTGCAAGAATTCCACTTCACTATAGTCTACATTCTTGGCAAGGAGAACATTGTTGCAGACACACTGCCACGTGCACAAGCAGGGCTAGAGAAAAGTAACACAGAAGCCAACCTCGAGAAAAATTTCAGTATTCTTTACATTCAGAAAGTCGCCTTTGAAAACTTCCTCACCACATCTTTAAAAGACATTGCTCATGAACAACATAAAGGTCCGATTTGGAAAGACATCAAAAGTAAATGTCATGAAAAGACACACACACTAAAATTTAGCAATATTATCTGGTTGGAAACAACATACTCTTCAAACGTTGCACTGTTCATGACAAGCTATGGGTACTTTGCATTCCTGACGATTTTGTTAATAAGCTCATTTGGTACATTCATTTCAGCTACACTCCATTTGGTCCAAGAAAATGTTATCAGGTTCTTCGGACGACTTGTTAAATATCTACATCTACATCTACATCCATACTCCGCAAGGCACCTGACGGTGTGTGGCGGAGGGTACCCTGAGTACCTCTATCGGTTCTCCCTTCTATTCCAGTCTCGTATTGTACGTGGAAAGAAGGATTGTCGGTATGCTTCTGTGTGGGCTCTAATCTCTCTGATTTTATCCTCATCGTCTCTCCGCGAGATATACGTAGGAGTCAGCAATATACTGCTTGACTCTTCGGTGAAGGTATGTTCTCGAAACTTTAACAAAAGCCCGTACCGAGCTACTGAGCGTATCACCCTCAGAGTCTTCCACTGGAGTGTATCTATCTATCCGTAACGCTTTCGCGATTACTAAATGATCCTGTAACGAAGCGCGCTGCTCTCCGTTGGATCTTCTCTATCTCTTCTATCAACCCTGTCTGGTGCGGATCCCACACTGCTGAGCAGTATTCAAGCAGTGGGCGAACAAGCGTACTGTAACCTACTTCCTTTGTTGTCGGATTGCATTTCCTTAGGATTCTTCCAATGAATCTCAATCTGGCATCTGCTTTACCGACGATCAACTTTATATGATCATTCCATTTTAAATCACTCCTAATGCGTACTCCCAGATAATTTATGGAATTAACTGCTTCCAGTTGCTGACCTGTTATTTTGTAGCTAAATGATAAGGGACCTATCTTTCTATGTATTCGCATCACATTACACTTGTCTACATTGAGATTCAATTGCCATTCCGTGCACCATGCGTCAATTCGCTGCAGATCCTTCTGCATTTCAGTACAATTTTCCATTGTTGCAACCCCTCGATACACCACAGCATCATCTGCAAAAAGCATCAGTGAACTTCCAATGTCATCCACCAGGTCATTTATGTATATTGTGAATAGCAACGGTCCTTTGACACTCCCCTGCGGCACACCTGAAATCACTCTTACTTCGGAAGACTTCTCTCCATTGAGAATGACACGCTGCGTTCTGTTATCTAGGAACTCATCAATCCAATCACACAATTGATCTGATAGTCCGTATGCTCTTACTTTGTTCATTAAACGACTGTGGGGAACTGTGTCAAACGCCTTGCGGAAGTCAAGAAACACGGCATCTACCTGTGAACCCGTGTCTAAGTCCCTCTGAGTCTCGTGGACGAATAGCGCGAGCTGGGTTTCACACCACCGTCTTTTTCGAAACCCATGCTGATTCCTACAGAGTAGATTTCTAGTCTCCAGAAAAGACATTATACTCGAACATAATACGTGTTCCAAAATTCTACAACTGATCGACGTTAGAGATATAGGTCTATAGTTCTGCACATCTGTTCGACGTCCCTTCTTGAAAATGGAGATGACCTGTGCCCTTTTCCAAACCGTTGGAACGCTTCGCTCTTCTAGAGACCTACGGTGCACCGCTGCAAGAAGGGGGGCAAGTTCCTTCGCGTACTCTGTGTAAAATCGAACTGGTATCCCATCAGGACCAGCGGCCTTTCCTCTTTTGAGCGATTTTAATTGTTTCTCTATCCCTCTGTCGTCTATTTCGATATCTACCATTTTGTCAACTGTGCGACAATTTAGAGAAGGAAGCATAGTGCAGTCTTCCTCTGTGAAACAGCTTTGGAAGAAGACATTTAGTATTTTGGCCTTTAGTCTGTCATCCTCTGTTTCAGTACCATTTTGGTCACAGAGTGTCTGGACATTTTGTTTTGATCCACCTACCGCTTTAACATAGGACAAAAATTTCTTAGGATTTTCTGCCAAGTCAGTACATAGAACTTTACTTTCGAATTCATTGAAAGCCTCTCGCATAGCCCTCCTCACACCACATTTCGCTTCGCGTAATTTTTGTTTGTCTGCAAGGCTTTGGCTATGTTTATGTTTGCTGTGAAGTTCCCTTTGCTTCCGCAGCAGTTTTCTAACTCGGTTGTTGTACCACGATGACTCTTTCCCATCTCTTACGATCTTGCTTGGCACATACTCATCTAACGCATATTGTACGATGGTTTTGAACTTTGTCCACTGATCCTCAACACTATCTGTACTTGAGACAAAACTTTTGTGTTGAGCCGTCAGGTACTCTGTAATCTGCTTTTTGTCACTTTTGCTAAACAGAAAAATCTTCCTACCTTTTTTAATATTTCTATTTACGGCTGAAATCATCGATGCAGTAACCGCTTTATGATCGCTGATTCCCTGTTCTGCATTAACTGATTCAAATAGTTCGGGTCTGTTTGTCATCAGAAGGTCTAATATGTTATCGCGACGAGTCGGTTCTCTGTTTAACTGCTCAAGGTAGTTTTCAGATAAAGCACTTAAAAATATTTCACTGGATTCTTTGTCCCTGCCACCCGTTATGAACGTTTGAGTCTTCCAGTCTATATCCGGCAAATTAAAATCTCCACCCAGAACTATAACATGGTGGGGAAATCTACTCGAAATATTTTCCAAATTATTCTTCAGGTGCTGAGCCACAACAGCTGCTGAGCCCGGGGGCCTATAGAGACATCCAATTACCATGTCTGAGCCTGCTTTAACCGTGACCTTCACCCAAATCATTTCACAATTCGAATCTCCGTCAATTTCCTTCGATACTATTGCAATTCTTATCGCTATAAACACGCCTCCCCTTCACTGTCCAGCCTGTCTCTGCGGTATACATTCCAATCTGAGTTTAGGATTTCATTACTGTTTACATGTGGTTTCAGCCAACTTTCTGTCCCTAGTACTATATGGGCGTTGTGACTGTTTATTAATGAGAGCAGTTCTGGGACCTTTCTATAGACGTTCCTGCAGTTTATTATTAGCACATTAATATTGTTATTCCCTGTTGCATTTTGCCTACTCCTGCCTTGCCGCGTCTCAGGAGGCGTCTTGTCGGGCCTAGGGAAGGAATTCTCTAACCTAAAAAAACCCCATGTGCACTCCACACGTACTCCGCTACCCTCGTAGCCGCTTCCGGCGTGTAGTGCACTCCTGGCCTATTCAGGGGGACCCTACATTTCTCCACCCGATAGCGGAGGTCGAGAAATTTGCACCCCAGCTCTCCGCAGAATCGTCTGAGCCTCTGGTTTAAGCCTTCCACTCGGCTCCAAACCAGAGGACCGCGGTCGGTTTTGGGAACGATACTACAAATAGTTAGCTCTGATTCCACCCCGCGAGCGAGGCTTTCCGCCTTCACCAACTCCGCCAACCGCCTGTACGAACTGAGGATGACCTCTGAACCCAGACGGCAGGAGTCATTGGTGCCGACATGAGCAACAATTTGCAGTCGGGTGCACCCAGTGCTCTCTATCGCCGCCGGTAGGGCCTCCTCCACATCTCGGATGAGACCCCCCGGCAAGCAGACTGAGTGAACACTGGCCTTCTTCCCCGACCTTTCTGCTATTTCCGCTATTGTCTATTTGTAAACTTTGTTAAAAGCTAAACCATCTACAATCTCACATTGTGCTCTGTTGTTTCGTATCATTCCTACTAAATTAAAAGAATTTGCTGCTCTTGATCTCTTGGTACCCCTTGTCAGATCATCGAATGGATTTACTTACTTCAAAATTTGTTTCCTTCACACCGTTACGTAAAGCCACTGGTCGGTCTCTATCCAACGCCTTTGTTAAAAATTTCTTACATTAAATTGGGCATGTTGCTAAAGTCATTTCAGATAACGGATCGCATGCTTCGGAATCGTCAAATCAAACCTGTTTTTACTTCGTTGTACTCACCACATTATAACTTGTCTGATCGGATTTTGAAAGAAATCAATAAGCTTTGCAGACTTTATTATCACAGAAAGCATCAATATTGGGACAGACATTTACACTTAATTTCAAAACATGCTGAATGAAATGCCTCATGACTCCACTGCTTTACCACCTATTCTTGTAATGAAGAATGAAGAACCACCAAACAGAATTAGAGAGCTTGTACTTTTTCTAAGTACATGTAAACTTCGACACAAATACATAATTGATATGGCTATAAAAAATATAAATTCTGCTGCAGACAAAAAGAGAAAACTACACGGTAAAGCAAATGCAAAGAAACTATATATTGGTGAGAAAGTTCTCATTAAAGCTCATTCATTGTCACATAAGAAGAAAAACTTGACTCACAAATTATTTCTGATTTACAATGGACCTTACAGGATCCGACATATACCATATGATAATTGCATTGAAGTTGATACTCTGCGTACTAGGAAAGGTAAAGGATTACACCACATTTCACATTTGAAACCGTTTATTGAGAGATAATCTGCTTTTTAACTTAGTCTTTGCCATAAAATTTTTCACTTCACATGACTAGTATGCTTTGTCATACTTCAAAACGTTGTTGCATGTTAACAGCTTCTAAGTTAACTGTCCAGTCAAGAAGCTAGGAAACTTATTTAGACAGTAATTACGAATGCATTTTTGTAGTGAACAGATAGTGGTATTGTGTGTACATTCTTTCTTGTTCGTTGTACAATTACGTGACAACCATAAGGCTTACATACTTAGAACATATACTGTTAATGAGGTTTTAATGCGAAATTCTGGTTTACTTGAAAAGACGTTCTGGATTTAAAGTGCTTTCTGAGAGATAACAGATGACACAGTGGTTAGTTTATTTGACAGCTACACGATTATATCATGTCGCTATTAATGAGTAACACAATTTACATTATTGCTTTTGTGCTGTATCTGTTTTATATCTGCACAGTTTTTCTACAGTCTTCTGGAAAGTAAAATATGAAAGAAAAATATGTTTTAGTAGTAACCTTTGTGGCATAGCTACAATGAGACAGCATTTTTCACAATACAACAGTACATTACATACAGTACTTTCTTCGTCACAGTAATGTACGTAATAACATCTATACGCATGACATTACACTTTTGTTTAAGACAAGGGAAGTACATTGACTTCTATAGATCTTTGCTTACAGACGACGATAACTACGACACTTGGCACATTTTTACCTTGAAGTAATGACAGAAATTATCTTCCAGCAAGATGCATAGTTTAGCCCTAAAGGACACATATTTGAGTGATTGATTTTTGTACTTCAAACTTTTTTTCTGAATGATTCTTGAATTACAATGATACAAAGAAGGTTTTCAGTGGTACATTTCATTCCATTGCTGTAATCTGCAACACCTCAGGGTATAATTACATTAAACCTCAGGGGGGAACATATTTACTTTGTATATTAGGCATGTGGCAAGCGCAAGGAGCCCTAGCTAATATGGTATTTGCTTACTCAGTTTCACACATCAGTACCATATTTCTCTAACACAGAATTACACAGCTGTCTATTTAAAAGAAAGACAAACATTTTTTTACTGCGTCAGTGACATATGTTTATACAATTACACAGTTGGATAACTTCACACTTATGAAATTATATGTTGTCTGTACTTTGTGAACTGTTCATATTTTTTTGGAACCATTGTGGTACTATGAGAGCTTTAAATGATGTATTTTATATGGGATCACGATCTTTGAAGTATGTTTGAGTTAGATGACACTACTGAAACGAGCAGAGAAGTTTTTTTCTTAGGTTTTGAAATTACTGAAAGAAGCTACAACGATTTTGAGATGTGAATGATCTGTTCTGGTGATGTTCTTACGACGACGATGTGTATTACGCTGTTGAAGTACGTTTATGGTCAATGAGATGATGCTATATATTTATTATGATTAAATATTGAAGAAGTGTCGACGAATATGTGTATGTGTAATAAGGTAAGGAATAATGAGTAGTGTTAAGAGACTCTGGTTTATGAAAAGGATGTTGGTAACCAAGAATTGTACTTTAAGAGTTATGAAATGTGTGTACATGCGAGAATGTGAGTATCACAATGCCGACGGAAATTTTTAGACGCAGCTATTCATGAGATTTCGTTTCTACACATTTCTTCTGTAATTTTTCGACCTGTGAAATTTAATTGGTATCATGCTGCCACTGTAGCGGAAACTGCTGCCATAAATATTTCGGTAAAGAAGGTAAGTGACCTTGACAAAATGCACTGTGGGCACCCATCTGCATGACAGTCACCTGAAAAAAAAAAACATTAGTGTGTGCCTTTCAGAGGCACAGATGTAGAAACAGAGGCCATTAACCTCGCTTTTGACATTTCTTTGTAGAAAGCATCACAAATACGACACGCTCATACTTCATAACATATGATTACACTTTGGAGCTCGTACTTCCTGATATTTACTGAAATGCCGATAAAATGATTAGAAACATTTTACATCTATACACCTGATTATGACTACAGTCTTTCTAGTTGAGAGATTTTTTACTGCCTTATGAAATGCCATATGGCTAGTGAATCACATCTTCATATTTCGCCTTGTATATACTTGCTTATTTTGTTTGATATTAGTTTCTAGCTGCACTGAAGCATTGATTAAAATAAAATTTATTACATGTACTAATGTAAATATTTTCTGTCTACACATCTATTAAATAATAATTTTATGATCCACATTCTTAAAAAAAAGGGGGGGGGAGCACTAGACAACAAAAGAGGTACAGGAAGAAGAACTGATGTAGATGTTAGGATGTAAATAGACATTTCCCTTCACAGGATTTGCTTACATAATTTTTAACGACTTTGTAACTTGTTTGGTTGAGTAAGTTATTGTGATGCATCACTCTAGTGTTCAAATGTACATAGGTATTAGACATTTGCTATCTTTACTGTAATATTTTTGTGCTTGAGCTTTGTCATGTTGATGTATAATTTATTGCTATTGCTGCTGCTGTTTGTCAGGCATTGTCCTACTGAAATTCACTTTCTATTACTCTGTTAAGCCAACTTTACAAATGATTTATTTTTCTTGTCGTTGCACATTAGCTCATATTAGTTGTAATGATGCATTTACTTTGCTAATTTATATTTATTGCCGCTTGCTTTGCACTTTGCATTTTTTTCTCATTTTTATGTGTTAATGTTAATGCTGCTGCATTGCATTGTCCCTTAGTTTATGCATCTGTGCTCAGTAGATTTACGTTAGCTCAAGATGGGGGGGGGGGGGGGACACTATATAAGAAACTAAGTGTGAAGAATAGGGAAAGAATGAATTGAAAAGCTATAAGAGAAAGATTTGACCAGAAAAGGTAGTGTACAATTGAGAATAATTATTTTGAATGAGGGTATGAATAGACAAGTAGGGCTTAGGGACAACAGAGTTAAGTAGGATTTTTTTGAAAAGAAATAAGGAGGTAATGAATATGTGAACATACTAATACAGAAAGTATGCATAGATAGAACTTTTTGGGAATAATGATGAAATAAGGGAGGTCTCCGAGAAGTAAAGAAAGTTTTGTTTGCAAATGAAATACGATAACTTCTGCAGTACCAAATGTTGTACTGAAAACATACCCTGTCCTTTCCTTTTATGTTATTCTGATATGTGTTTATGTGTACCCTTGTGTGTCTATGTTCTTTCTGTCTTTATGTGTTTATATGATAAGAGTTGTGCTGTAGAGTTTTTCTAATACTAAGATGCATTTACTATGATGACAAGAACTGTTATCCTCAAATACAACCTGTTCTTTAGTTTGAAAAAAATGTTTTGATATTACTTGTCCTGTTATGTTTCCTTTTTATGCTCATGTATCAATTTGATGTTCTAATTAATATTCTCATTTTTTCATTTATTTACTTATGTTACAATTCCTATAATAATCATGTATATTCTTATTTCTACTGTTTTATAACGCCTGGATTACTACTAATGTTATTATTATATTTTAACGTTTTTTTTGCATCTTTCTAATTGTGTTCTCATGTTATAAAATTAGACACCATGTCTTAAAATTAAGTATATAGCAGGGTTTCATTTCACTGCACGCATTTCTGTTGGTCATAGTATACGCACAATATGTGAGAAATTAAAAAAAGGACTGTTAGTACTAGCACACGTGTTGATAATTCAGCAAGGGACTGGTTAACGGCATTGCTGCTTCTACTACATTCCAAAAAGTTTGTTAGTGCACAAGTGGTGGTTCATGGACTTGCTATACTATACGAAAGACTCTTCAAAGGTGATTGTGCAACCGCACAGTCGCAATGGATGGCTGCTTGCCATCTCTACAAGGACTACAGTGGGACTGCACCTTTGGTGGCCAACCAATACCGTTATCTCTACAAGAAATACTGTGGGTCTGCTCTGTGATGAGCTACCTACCAATATTCTTCAAAACTTCGACTGACTCTGCTGTGGGTTTGCTCTGTTCTGGCCCATTACCTGTCTGCATGTCAAGAGCCAGCACTGTCTTTCCGTTGTATAATATAATAAAATGATAATATAATAGGTTAGGGAATGAATGATAATAAAATGTTGGAATGTGTGGCTTTTTTAAAATGGATGAATTAAAGAGATTAATTCTTTGGCATGAAGAACAAGCACAATAAGCTAGGCATTGCCTGTAACGGGAAAGGAATCATTTTAGTTTATATTTATATAAATAAATCGTCTTCATAGTATTTTATGCGTACCAATTATTAATATTATGTCCGATCGCCGTCTCCTTGACTGTGGCCGTGTTGTTATATTCGGATCTTCGTAAATTTTCCGAAGTACACAGGTGGGCTTCCGTTCTTCTTATTGCATTACTACCTGAAATAATAATAACTCTCACAAATATTCTGTTAATAAAATACTACTATATTTCTGTTCGATGCACATAGAAAATATACACAATGGCGGTCTGCAATTACTCGCTAAAAAGTGGCGGTTCTCACTCGTTCACTCACTGAGCGAAACCTTCCTTCCAACAACTCGTACAAGAACAAAAACTGCTCTGTCTTTTTACATCTGAAAGTCAAAAATACCTGACGGTAGGCACAGGCTCTACGCTGGGCTACTACCACCTCATCTTTTCTCTTTGCTTTTAAAGAGGATGAAAACATAAAAGTAAGAAATGCAAAAGGTATATCACAATTGCCCCCCTACTGTATACTGTCGGGAATAAGTCTCTTTATTTAGTGAGACAGTATACAGTAGCCTTATTTACCTTGGGGCTCATGTTGAGTCATTTGGTGCAAGTCAATGGAGTTTTAATACCCTTAAGCGAGTACAAGTAAGTCTACGAAGTTCATTTCCTTGTTCATTACAAATTCATACATATAAATACATTCACATACACTTATATCACATAACGACATTCACATATATTTATATTACATAATCGTACGTCCATGTCGTGCTAACGTCTTAGTCTGTGATTTTTCATTATACTTGTTAAGCTGTATGGAGAGGGGAAAAATTTTACATTTCGTAAATTGTCCTCACCATGTTTTAAAAATTGTTTTTCTCACTGGCTTTTGGTTCATTGGCCGTTCTGAGAAGGTGTCTTTTCAGCACACGCTATCTCATTGTTCGCTGCGCTTATGGCTAGCAGCAGCTCATTGTTTACCGCGCCCGTCGCAGTGACGCGAGCGCCACGTGAGCAGCAGCACTGCCCGCCCATCCATCGTAATGTCGCTCCAGGCTCATGAAGTCGGTGTTGTATATGCCCTCCAGTCCGGAGACTGGATACGACGGATTCAGCTCCAACGCTCAACCCGAAGAACACCAATACATCATATCGCGCCTGGACTAGGTTTTCGCACAGCAAGGTGAGGTAAGGGCCGCACTGCAGAACTCGGCATTGTCTTCCGTTGTTCGTTGTAGTTCAGCGGTCCTCACCCCACAACTCGCGGTTATACGGATTTCCTCTCATTTTTCCGTCGCACACGCATCACACTCACTGTATTCACTTCGCCACATTGTAGCGTTTACTCTTACTACGGCTCAGCCGTTATTTTCACTATTATTAGGCCTTAACATTTTGTATTACTTCACACGTGCGAGTGTTTTACTCGTCCGTCGCGTTGCACTTCACATACATACATAAATGGTTCCTTTTCAAGAATAAAATTTCACATAAAATTGACAATAGTACATACATTTTACATAGACAAAAACGTTGACAATAATAAAGTCGACATACCAATTCACAATTCATACTCATTTCATATATGGACTCCATGACATGCACCCTCTTACACACTAATATGCAAATCAGAAGGAATCTTTAATTTATTCTGAATATTTGGGTTTCCTGTTCCTTTCTTGCAGGACCGACCTCCTGCGCGTTTTTACGTTCACAACTACACATAGAAAACAGTACATACATACATTTTACATAGACTTCGACATTGACAATAATATAGTTGGCAAATAAATGTACAGTCCACATTCACACTTCGTATATGGACTTCATGTTAAACAGCATCTTACACACTAATAAGTAAATTAGAAGGAATCTTGCATTTGTTCGGAATGTTGGCACCGTTTTCGTTCTTGTCTTGCAGGACCGACTTGCGCATTTTTACGTTCACAGATACACACAGAAAGCAGTACATACATACATTTTACATAGACTTCGACATTGACAATAATATAGTTGACAACTAAATGTACAATTCACCTTCAGTTTTCATTTATGGATTCCATGTTTGGTATCGTTTTACACACTAATAAGTAAATTAGAAGGAATCTTTCATTTGTTATGAATATTTGCATTTTCTTTTCTTGACTTGCAGACCCGACCTCCTGCGCGTTTATACCTTCACAAAAACACATAGAAAATATGTTCCAGCACTACTCACTACATGGAAAAAGAAGATTTGCTAAGGTCTGCTTCAGAGATCAAGCTACTTCTAAGATTGCTACTTGTAGTGCGTCGTTAGTGTACTTATTCTATCCTTGGCATTTGATAGACACCATACTACGTACAATATTTACAAGTGCTCGTTTGTGAGCGAGTGTGTAGGATGTTTTTTCCTTTGACAATCCTGACTTCATCACTGCTTGTTAATCGTCGTAATATTACACATTCATGTACACATATTTCAAGTCATATTTCTGCCTTATTGATGCGACGACATGTACGTGTTTACCCTTTGTAACGTGTGACCGATACTTTTACTGTATTTTTGCCATGTGTAATTCCACTCATAATTCATTCCCGCGAAAGAAGAACGTGCTTATGTTAAAGTACTGTTTTCGCTTCTGCGTGTGTCAAGAACTCAGTGTAGAAAATATTGTTTCACTGCATTTTGTGCTCGTTCCTCATACGAATCGTATATCATATTTTCATTAATATTCACCTTATAGTTGCTCAAGCTGTAACAGTTAGTCGCTAAAGAAATATTTTTCATACTAATTTGTTTTACTTTCTGACGCCTGTGTAGCAGATCACTGTATTGTAGTGTACTTTAAATGTAGCGTGGACCTTTGTTACTATTGACTCCACTGTTTCTTCTTTATTCTTCACTGCTTCTTCAAGATGGTCGTTTTCATAATTACTTACCGTACATACATCATCATACTTTGCTTTCCACACCCATACAACCATTCATTCTAAGACTTAAAACTATATAATCAAGTCTATCTTACGTCGCCTTCGTGGCCCTTTCCTAGGTACCACTGCAAAATTAATCTTCATATTCATCGCCGTATATCCATGCAATTATTCATTAAAAAATCTTCCACATAAATCGCCATTTATACTCATGTATTACCTACAGGGTTCTTACACTAGAACCACCGCCCTATTTATTTCTTCTCACAAATATAAATAAACTCATATAAACTCATATTACATAAACTCATATTACTCTAATACACTTTCATTCTCTTCCTAGGTTCATTCATGCATGTTATGTCACCACAAACGTAGATTAACTAATTAATACCTCCAATCGAATCTAAAACTTTTTACACTCTACTTCCAAGTATTATCCAGCAGTGAAATTAATTTGTTTCTGTATATTGCTTTTCTTAAACATACAGTACTTACCTCAGTTATTTTGTTTTAGTTCGTATAATTACGTTGTGTGCGTATTGGTTGGTTTTCGTATTTACTTAGCTTATCTCCCGCAAGTTGTACGATTCATTGTGACAGTTTTACTCAGTTGCTTATGCTTTTCGTATAAGGTACCATGTAATTAATAGCAACTAACTTAAGTGAGTTCTGTAATAGCAAATTTGTGGGTATGTATTCTCCCTATACGTCACGCTCGCTAATTCTAATGTTGTCTGTAAAGAATTTCTCCTCTCGCTAAATCTCGTACGATATGTTATTTTGTAGTTTACGTCTCCGTCACACGCACTTTTCTATGTGTATATTTCATTCTACGTTTCCCATCGTCGCTGACTTGCGTGCTGTATGTAAGCCGCTTAGTTCTCAATAAAGTTCAGTGCTAATCGTGTTTTTTTAAGTGTACATGTTGTTACTTTTGTTTTAAACTTGTCTTAATACTGTTGTATATAGTCTGATAGGAATATCTGTGTATATTTTCTTCTCCTTTGAATACTCATACTTATTTCTAACTATGTACATTCAATAGCCTATGTTAAGTTCACAATTTTAGCGTATTCTACGCTCCTTATACT